>NC_090265.1:1399537711-1399840586 GCF_040414725.1 Anabrus simplex
ACGGATTTTGGGTACGTTTCACGTAAATGTCGACAATCGATGAAATATTCGACTGGACTCTTCTTATTTTAATGACATGGATCAGGTATTAAATGTAACGCTGAGTAGGCCTATATACATGAAAGATATCTGAGGAAACTGCTCGAATGAGAACCCATATAATCTGGAGATATAATTCAATTATTTATTATTCATAAAGAACTAAAAACTCAAGGAAGAAACAATAAATAAGGTATGAATTCAATAAACGTTTCCTTCATTCAAGATTGCGTAAAGTCGAGTAAATTATTTCAATGAAATGATATAAATTCATCTAAATACTGGATGTTACATTAAATGTATATATTGGAACAGCAATCCGATTCGTTGGCTGAATGGTCAGCGTACTGGCCTTCGGTTCAGAGAGTCCAGGGTTCGATTCCCGACCGGGTCGGGGATTGTATCCTTAATTGGTTAATTGCAATGGCTCGGGGGCTGGGTATGTGTGTGTGTGGCGTATTCAACATTAGAAATTATTCTTGGTAGGGCCCTCATCTTCACGGACATGCATGTCGCCTAATAGGCCGTCTACTAGAAAAATACCTGCACCAGGCCTCTCCAAAGGCCATACGCCATTAATTAATTAATTGGAAAAACATACGGTAGTATTTCATAAAGTTTTCTGACTCAAGAACAAAGATTTACTTATTGAAAGTAATTAATTTCCTGAAAATTTAAATTTATACGTAAATTCAGTTCTATCTTCTATGTTCATATTCCAGTGCATCAATTCACATTTACCCTTCTTGAAACATAATTCATATCTTTAACTTCAACAAATTCAAACAGTAAATATCTATATTTAATTTGAGGAAAAATAACGCTGACTTAAATCCGTTATTTAGTGAAGATGATTGTCGTTATTCTGATTGTTATTCTTTCATCTTCCTGGACGGAAATTGATGAGGATTTAACCTAGATTTACGACCGGATATCCTTCCAGACGGTCTGCTGCCAAATTATCCGATAACTCGACGTCATGAGCATTATGTCGGGTACCATAATCAATTCCTGTGCATTCTGATTTTTAAACCCATTTGATACGTATATTACTTCTTGAAATAATATCACTTACTGCGTTTTATGAAATGCGTCACACAAATATTTTGTTGAGAACCCTAACCTCAATTTCAATGACGTTTCACATCAACATAAAATATAGAATTGTTTTTGTAAATTTGTTACGTACGTACGGGTTTTCGATACAGCTGATATTGACGGATATATTTTATATTTCCCGTTTTCACCCCGTGAATATTGCTACGCCACTGAATATAATAAAATAGTCTGTATATCTTTTAACTCCTATATCGTGTTTTGAGAAATCCTGATAGAAGCCGTCTTCCGAGATATCGTAACAATCAGACATAGGCAGACAAAAATTCAAAGAAACCTACTTTCGATTGTTGAGCACCTAAACTGAGTTATATTACCGTGTTAATTGAAAGTACAGCTGAGCAACTATGCTCTATTAAAGGAAAACGGAGAAAAATGGATAAGGCCCTATAGTTCGAAGAATGAAGGAATCGGTACACGGAAGGAAATGGCTACGAAGGGCATGAAAATGGAAGACTCTCTAGGCTACTCAAACCTAATACTGATGGCGTCGGAAAAGAACATGATTTGACCTAGAGAGGTCCAATAGGATTGCTGAAAATGATAAGCCTGACACAAGTAAGTGAAAACAATGACAGACTCAACTAGGGAAACATGGTCGCCAACCCACGCTCCCACGCTTCCTTTGAGTGGCCTTTAAGACAGGCAGGGGATTTCGTGGGTGTTTTAGCACCCTCGTCTACAGCGGGAAATACGAGAGGGAAACAAAGTATGAGTATAATAGTCTGTATATCTTTTAACTTATATAACGCGTTTTGAGAAATCCTGATAGAAGCCGTCTTCCAAGATATAGTGACAATCAGACACAGGCAGACAAAAATTCAAAGACGAAAATTTTATTTTATATACCCGCGGCTTGGCCCACGTTTATTAATTCATCAGTTAGATGTTTTAAAAACATTTATTTAAAAGCAAAAAGTATATATTTATTAACACACAAAGTTTTTACATAAATTGCATTAAATAAATTATTATTATTTTAATAATATTGCTACATTCAATGCTTAATATATCTGGTTGGTGGATGGTACAAATAATATTAAGACAATATAAACATATTACATAAAAACGAACTAATTTTATCTCATAGATATTCCAAATAAAGTACATTAAATGTCCTTCAGCTGTACAACCCACGTACAGATGACCATGGGGGAAGCACCGTTTCCGAACATCGAGTCCCACAACTACTGTATAAGTGATTGTCCTTGTGCCTCATTAATGCACGTAGCGAAATTTAAACAAACGGGAAACTGCATACTTCTAAGTTGAAGCGCTGGTTTCAATCTGACGAATACTACCTCTCCAGCGGCATGTCCAGTCGTGATGGTTACTTCAGTTGTTAAATAAATTAAATCTGAAATAACTAAGTAAATAAATGAATAATTAAAACGATGAAGTGTAATATAAGCAATTACAGAGAGTATAAAGGTTCATCTAAGTATAACTTTACCTTTAAAATTTTAGATCTCTGCGTTCGTATATTTAGCTGTTCATCACACTTATGCACACAGACAAACGCTTTCGCATATTACGGAATGAATATAGATCCTCGTGTCGGGGATCAAAAATGGCTTCTGACCCCACGGACAAAATATGGCTCCTTGAATTCTATTACCTACCGTATGTACGTTGCCTAGCGAAAGTGCATCTATGCATTTAATCCTGGTATCAGGAGGGTGGATTGTCATATCCCAATACACGTTATCAGTTAGTTTAGACCGGGCGAGTTGGCCGTGCGTGTAGAGGCGCGCGGCTGTGAGCTTGCATCCGGGAGATAGTATGTTCGAATCCCACTATCGGCAGCCCTGAAAATGGTTTTCCGTGGTTTCCCATTTTCACACCAGGCAAATGCTGGGGCTGTACCTTAATTAAGGCCACAGCCGCTTCCTTCCAACTCCTAGGCCTTTCCTATCCCATCGTCACCATAAGACCTATCTGTGTCGGTGCGACGTAAAGCCCCTAGCAAAAAAAAGTTAGTTTAGCGTTCGTAACTCCTCAACGAGCATGAAAATGAAATAAACAGGCTTCGAGATCTCTACGTGCCGTAGACTTGGCTGGGCATCACACACACACACACTTATTATTATTATAGATTACAGAACGACTATAATGGTCACATACCAACTAATTTAACTAATTTAATAATAATAATTTCGTGTGGCTATTTCTAGCCGAGTGCAGCCCTTGTCAGGCAGACCCTCCGATGAGGGTGGGCGGCATCTGCCATGTGTAAGTAACTGCGCGTTATTGTGGTGGAGGATAGTGTTATGTGTGGTGTGTGAGTTGCAGGGATGTTGGGGACAGCACAAACACCCCGCCCCCAAGCCAATGAAATTAACCAATTAAGGTTAAAATCCCCGACCTGGCCGGGAATCGAACCCGGGACCCTTTGAACCGAAGGCCAGTACGTTGACCATTCAGCCAACGAGTCGGACAGCTGTTCCTAATGATGTTAGGTTATTGTATTTCGGTTAAAATTTACCCATGGGCACTTGAAGCATTGTAGAACTACTGAAAAGAAGAAAACACGTCCAAAGTGATTAGCAGAACTTGTAAGGGATGCTTTGCATGTTTCCGTAAGATATAAAAATTATTCAGTCTTGTGAAATTTGATAAAGTAACAATATGGCATTTGTGTAGAACTCATTTTTGTAGCTTTCAGTTTTGTTCTTATTAGATTTATATAGTATTGTACCAGTAAAGTGAAAATGGCGTGGAAGGAGATTTAATAGACGATTAAGCGTAATGGATGTTTACAAGTAGGAAATATCTTACTATTAAATAAATTTCGTATTTAAGAGGATACATTGAGGTAAAAACTTGTTAATGGGAATAGGAACTGGAGATTGGAATAATTTGTTATCATTATTGTTATTACTATTAAATGACTTTATTGTGGCGAAGTTAGGACTCCTGGCCCTCTTTTACGCCTAATGCCTTCACGTATATAAATGAGCAACTAAAAGAGAATATAGATGTTAACATTTAAGATTTTCAGAATTTTACATTTTAATATATATAAAAATAAAGAAACTGAAATAACCTAACCTAAACATATTAAACTTCTACAACATAAAGTATAAATTACACCTGCATTCACCGGGCGAGTTGGCCGTGTAGTTAGGGGCTTGAATCCGGGAGATAGAGGGTTCGAATCCCACTATCGGCAGCCTTGAAGATGGTTTGCCGTGGTTTCCCATTTTCACACCAGGCAAATGCTGGGGCTGTACCTTATTGAAGGCCACGGGCGCTTCCTTCCAACTCCTAGGCCTTTCCTATCCCATTCACATTGAAGAAAGCCTGGAAGAAGTGCTTATAAGATGACGTTGAGATGTTCAATTAATTTTTAAACCATTTTAAATAATTTAACAATGGACTAGGCAAACAACTGATAGGGAATATGAAACCTGGGTGACAGCTATAAACTCAGATCAGTGGCAATTGATTGATTGATTGATTGATTGATTGATTGATTGATTGATTGATTGATTGATTGATTGATTGATTGATTGATTGATTGATTGATTGATTGATTGATTGATTGATTGATTGATTGATTGATTGATTGATTGATTGATTGATTGATTGACATTATCTATCAGTTCTCAACTGTATTTTTGTTTATATTGTAGGAAAAATAAGTTGGCGGGTTGAGTGGTTCAGACGGTTGAGGTGCTGGCCTTCTGACCCCAACTTGGCAACTTCGATCCTGGCTCAGTTCGATGGCATTCATGTAATAACTTAAATTTAATAATCGAATGGGCCCGGAATTTCATTTAACTCCAATTAAACTGCCTGAAAATCAATTTAGACGTTTATTTTCACAATACCAGTGGACAGGAAAATCAGATCTTTGCTGGGAATCGGTGGCTCAGTTTGAATTAATTTTGGCAGGTGAACGCCAAGTGTATCACTAGAGGTCGTTTGAATGGCGATTTGAATTATTATGAATATGGGTCCAATTAACGCGTGTTCTTATTTACTGTATAGGAAGAAGAATATTCCTCAAAATATTCACAGAGTATGACTGGCATGTGTAGAAGATAGCAACATAACTATTCAGAAACTGTTGTTAAGGAATAAAAACCGACAAAAGAGCTCCAATGACTCCACAATGACTAATGGTTTTCAGAGACGATAAATGAAATGCCGCGTCGCCTCCGGAGAGGCCTGGTACAGCACGTTTGATCTGATTCCCGAAGGCGACCTGCGCTTCGTGATGAGGATGAGGATGAGCCAGGAGAATTAACCAATTATGGTAAAAATTCCTGACGCTGCCGGTAATCGAACCCAGGACCCCTGTGGTCAAAGGCCATCACGCTAACCATTTACCCTTGGAGCCGGACGTCAGAGACGCTGAGATACCCAAATGGTGTCGCACAGAGGATCTTTAACGTACAAGTACGTCCGCTGACACGTAACTGTGACCATCAAAGACCACTAAACCTGACCGAACTTCGCCGGAATGAAAGGGTCGAGAATTGTTACGCTCGTAATCATCTTCAGTGACGGTATTATTAGTTTGTAATCGAGATTAATGTACACGAACTTGATCAAAAGGGGATTTAAGGAAAAGGTACACCCTAAAGGCGCGTTGTTAATAATCATGGCACATTTGCGCTTAATATTGCTCTAGGACAACCGAGAGATAAAGGTATGTAGTCATACAATCATACTAACCCAGCGCTTCCTGGTACACCACGTTTAATTCCTCGTAAAATTGTCCTACAATCTTCAAAGGTTAAATTTATCACCAATTTGATTTCATTAACGTTAGCGCAGTCATGTCAATTAGTGCCTCGAACATAATGGTCGAGCGGTTAGAATCTTATTGTTTTAATTCTTTTCTTGCCAGGGAGTTAGTATTGTACCTCTTTAAAAATATGACATGAAGACAGAGGAGACGAAGAACTTCTAAAGAGCTTTAGTGAAACCTCTCTTTCCAAGGCATCCTCTATTTATGCCATCTGAGTGGAAGGAGTGCTGTAATGTACGGATAATATGTGTTTTAAGCGCTGTGTCGAGCGGCGTCTGGCGTTCATCCATTGCAAGCGTCTCGCGCTCTTTCCTTGACGCAGATTTAATTTCCTTTTCAAAAAGACTTTGAATGCAAGACGTGACTAGGAACAAAAGCCAGAAGGCAGCAGCATGGCACCCCGCTGTGATATGCGGTGGGTATGGAAACGGTATAACTAAGGAATAAAAGATGAAATGTCAGATGGCGTGCCATCTAGAAGAATTCTTTGGTTTGTCAACCTATCAACGTAGTATGGAATATATGAATGTAGGTAAGTTTCAGAGTCAAGATGGGACTGATAATAAACACCCACGTGTTACATGAAGATAAGCAATTGCATTTTATATGTTTTGAATATACACTTCCGTCTGCATTATTAGATTAACGCTAAAGGTTTATAATGTCTTGTCTAAGGGTGTTTGCTAGGCGGAAGGTGTTCTGTTACTCTAAACTTACACATTCAGGGGTTATTCTGACAAAACCTTGAAAATGTGTTACCGCCATTTCCAATTTTCACACCGTTAACTGCAAAATAATTTTGTGTAATTTAAATTTCTTCCAGGTTTCTTAAAACACATAGTACCTGGAAATATTACATCAGGTATACATTTTGAAAAAAGATGTAATCTATTACGAGCTTCAATTTGGAATGAACTCAAAGTATCGCACAGCAAAAATAAATTATATTTGATGTGATCTAATCTCTAGGCTTTCAGGAGCAGAATAATATCCTGGAATTGGACATTGACTAAATAATAATAATAATAATAATAATAATAATAATAATAATAATAATAATAATAATAATAATAATAATAATAATAATAATAATAATAATAATAATAATAATAATAATAATAATAATATCGCTGTGAGCAATTTTAATACTCAGAGATGAAAAAGGTCCCTTGTATTTTCCACAAGAAGCTCTCCGTATGTGATATGTTTAAAACATTTCAACAATCGTTTCGTTTGTCATGTTCTAGACAACAGGCAATTTATGGAGGAAAATATCCATAAATGTGGATCGTAGAACTTAGTGGGTTAATTACCTACTAGTCCGCCTCTGTGGTGTAGTCGTTAATGTGATTAGCTGCCACCGCCGGAGGCCTGGGTTCGATTCCTGGCTCTGCGACGAAATTTGAAAGGTGGTACGAGGGCTAGAACAGGGTTCACTCAGCCTCGGGAGGCCAACTGAGTAGAGGGGTGTTCGATTCCCTCCTCAGCCATCCTCGGAGAGGTTTTCCGTGGTTTCTCACTTCTCCTCCAGGATGGTACCTAACTTAAGGCCACGGCCGCTTCCTTCTCTCTTCCTTGTGCATCCCTTCCGGTCTTCCCATTCCCCCACAAGGCCCCTGTTCAGCATAGCAGGTGAGGCCGCCTGGGCGAGGTACTGTTACTCCTCCCCAGTTGTATCCATCAGACCCAAAGTCTGAAGCTCCAGGACACTGCCCTTGAGGCGGTAGAGGTGGTATCTCTCGTTGAGTCCGAAGAAAACCAACCCTGGAGGGTAAACGGACTAAGAAATTAAGAAAGAAATAACCTTCTATCAGTTATCTTTCAAGTCCATGTCTTTCAGACCTATATTAACGAAAATACTACTCTATAAGAGTTCATGTGATTAAAATTCATTCCAAAGGGGGGGGGGGGGGGGATGAAGCAACTCTCACAATGAAGACCGACTGTTAATTACGTATGTTCATCATTCGAGGGACCACTTTTTGACTAAATGAGTTTTGGTCTTGATTCGCCTCAGACACGTATTCCTTTAGAATATCTCTCGATATTTAAAGTCGCTCAAAAATGAATGACTACGTAATATTGTACTGTATTTTCCTCGCACTGAATATGTTATCTGAATTGTAATTATTACCAAGATATAACTCACCTCCCAAGTAATACAAACCCTATGGATACCCTCAACAAACATCATATCTAAAGGTTTGATTGATTATGAGAAAAGTATGCCTGCGAGGAACGTTTACAATGCTAGGCTCTCATTCTTATTTTGAACGACCATACAAACGTTCGTACAGATCGTCATTTTCAGGTATTAATAACATATGTTGTCCATAATTATTCACAAAAAAGTTTTTATCACTAAACGACTCAAATAAATTGCAATAACACGGAGTCAATAAATACCTTTACTCGTTGTCAAAGACGAAGGTGAATAGTAATAGTTTGACGACAATTTACCTATGAAACTTTGGTCGCTTAACACACTGATGAGAAGATAGGCTTCTTCCTTCGTACAACTGATTTAACTTCGTAGTTTGAAGACAAATTTTAATGATGAGAAAATAAGCGGAATTTCAGATCTGGAAACTGAACGACTCGCGAGTTACGCTTATTACCCAAATTGGGGAATAATCCTCTTTTCACCCTTCCAGAATTCGAAATTTTAAAAAATGCTTTTATTATTTCGCCTATCGAAGTTAAGTTTCTCGGTTCAAGGGTTTTGGCTAGGCGTTGATACCGGGCGAGTTGGCCGTGCGCGTAGAGGCGCGCGGCTGTGAGCTTGCATCCGGGAAATAGTAGGTTCGAATCCCACTATCGGCAGCCCTGAAGATGGTTTTCCGTGGTTTCCCATTTTCACACCGGGTAAATGCTGGAGCTGTACCTTAATTAAGGCCACGGTCGCTTCCTTCAAACTCCTAGGCCTTTCCTATCCCATCGTCGCCATAAGACCTATCTGTGTCGGTGCGACGTAAAGCCCCTAGCAAAAAAAAAAAATAGGCGTTGATGATTGGGTAAGTCAGTCCGTCAGCGAAGCCTTTTATTTATATACTGTATGCACGGTAGATAGTGTTTTGAATTGCAGTCTTTTTGTGATGCGATTAGATTGCAGCTATTTAATTCGATTCTCTTTACCAGCATTGTAACATGTTTTCAGTACATAATTCATCTGTTTATAGAGCTTCCACATATTTCATAAGTGAAATTTATTTTTATTGGACGAAATGTGAGGAAACTCAAGATGTCATATTGAATGGGCTAAACTGGCGATTCTGTTCTTTATTGTTTCACATTTTACGTAATTAAATATATATTAGTTCTTCCTTCTGCAGTGCCTTGAATGTATTTTTTACTTATATTCCAAGAGAGTCCGCCACTGTCGTGTAGTGATTAGTGTGATTAGCTCCCACCCCTGGAGGCCCCGCCATGAAATGTAGTGGTATGAGGGTTGCAACGGGGTCCACTCAGCCTCGGATGGTTAACTGATTAGAAGGGGAGGGGTCAATCCCTCATCAGCCATCCTCGAAGTGGTTTTCCATGGTCTCCCACTTCTTCTCCAAACAAATGTCGTGATGGTACCTAACTTAAGGACATGGTCAATTTCTTTCATATTCCTTGTCTATCCCCTCCAACCTTCTCATCCCTCCACAAGGACCCAGTTCACCATACCTGGTGAGGCTCCCTAGAAGAGATACTGGTCCTTTTCCCCAGTTCTATCCCTCAACCCGAGGTCTCACGCTCCAGGATACTGCCTTTGACGTGGTAGAGGTGGGATTCCTCGCTGTGACCGAGGAAAATCCCAACCCTGGAGGGTAAACGGATTAAGAATGGGAGATATTCCAAGAGTACGAAATTGATCTCACACTGGCAAGGTGTTTTCTATGGCTCTTAGACCAAGTTTTAACTGCGCAAAATGTCATTTTTCCTCTATCTACGCAGCCATTTGTGCGAACGTGTTAACACATTTCTTCTGGATATATTTGTTTGGATACTGTCTTCATTTTATTAATATAACGGTGGCGATAATTTCAACATCCATTGAACTCTTAACTGGAATGCTTTTACACATCACAAGAAAGAAAGAAAGAAAGGAAGAAAGAGAGAAGGAAAGAAAAACTACTCGCGTAACTCAGGAAAGATACAATTTCCAGCAATCTAAGTAGTGAGACATATTTTTGAAGGTATGTGTTATACACCGACAAATATGACTTTTTCATATCCTGGTTATAAACTTAGTTAATGAATAACTCGAAAACGTTTGAGAGGAATGAAACTCAAGGTAGAGAAAAATTAGAGACGCACGGTGATACATCACCAACTGAAATGCCGTGTGGCCTCCGGAGATGCCTGGTGCAGGTATTATGATTTGACGTCCGTTGGCGACCTGTGCGTCGTGATGAGGATGAAAGTCCCCGTACCAAGAGAATCAAATAATTATGGTTAACAACGGAGAGGGCGCGTCACGGCTTTTCGACCGGTTTCACGGATAAATGTTGATAGTTCTTAACGTAGCGGGCCGCTAGCTTCCATCTCCTCAGTACCTTACATTGAATCCGTGCACTATCAGTGCGCGTAAACAACTAACCCCTCACGTTCCTCAGTTTGAGCTTAAGTGCATTGCTTGAAGGACCCCGTCTAAAACACCTGGCGCGCCCCATGACGTATGTGTGTTTATGAGTTAAGTTTTACTTTACTTTTTTCAGTTAATATACCAAGAATGTTCTGGTTATGTTTTATTTTCATGTAAAATAGTGCCTTCGTATATAGTGAAGTCCAACGCATCATGGACAGAAACAGGAAAAGAGAAATCGAAAGACTTGTAAAGAGCGTTGCCAATGACTTGGTTTTTTTCTATCTTGAACATTACTCGGTTTGCCTCTGTGGTGTAGTGGTCAGTGTGATTAGCTGCCACCCCCGGAGGCCCGGGTTCGATTCCTGGCTCTGTCAGTAAAGTTGAAAAGTGGTACGAGGACTGGAACGGGATCCACTCAGCCTCTGGAGGTCAACTGAGTAGAGGTGGGTTCGATTCTCACGTCAGCCATTCTTGAAGTGGTTTTCCGTGGTTTCTCACTTTTCCTCCAGGAAAATGCCGGGATGGTACCTAACTTAAAGCCACGGCCGCTTCCCTCCCTTCCAATAATCCCATCCCCCACAACGCCCCGTTCAGCATAGCAGGTGAGGCCGCCTGGGCGAGGTACTGGCCATCCTCCCCACTTGTATTCCCGACCCAGAGTCTGAAGGTGCGGGACACTGCCCTTGAAGCGGTACAGGTGGGATCCCTCGCTGAGTCCGACGGAAACATCGAACCTGGAGGCTAAACAGATAAAGAAGGAGAACAACACCACTCGAATTAAGGCGCAATTATTTGAAAGAAATAAACCAAAGGCTATGCATGAGATAATTGCAAGAACAGTATTCGAACTCTCCCAACAGGGCTAGAAAGGAACATTCACTAAATGATAGGATTTTCTGTAGAAGAGCAGCCCTCTGCAGCTCCACAAGAACTAGAAGGGCCTGGAAGATGCGCCTACGGCAATAGGAAAACCAAGACTAGATGCCGCGTATGCCAGCGACATGTGTTCGGTGCAGTACGGAATGGCAATAATCCGGTAATGACGCAGAATGAACGTCAATTGTTTAACATCTATTTTTTGTATTTTCAGAATACCTTTGAACATTATTTACAAGTTCGTGAAAAATTATTTACTAGTTCTGTAACATAAAAATAGTTTTTGCTTAATTTGTGCTATTTTTTCTTGACCCGGAATAAAACACCGCGCGTGCCTCCTCAGGGAATTATTTTTACGCGCTCTCTCCAGGGTTAAAATTACCGACCTTGCTAGGAATCGAACCTGGGCCCCTGTGACCAAAGGACAGCCTTGGAGCCGGACGTACAACATCAACTAAAGTGTATATAGTATCGGAACAGCTCCAAACAGGAAACAGGACGCATATTGTGCAGTAATGATATGTTCTAGCAAACAAAAACATTACCAGAAGTTACTGTTACATCATGGAAGGCTAGACTAGCACAGGAAGTACCGTTAGTACGAAGTAGTAACTGGAGTAAAGGAAAAGAAAAATGACGGGACATGAATACAAATAGTTTTTGACAAGTCAAGTGGTATGACGCGAATACTGAAGGTAAATGAAGAATCTGAAGTGTGTGACAATAAAGTAAAATACTTATTATTGTAGATATGTCACGTAATCCCTTCGTAGAACATCGGAAGTCGATGACAAGTTGAAGGAATATTTAGATAAAGCACACTGAATGTAAGGGGAACCATTCTGGCAATGTACTTTTACCAATAAATCATGTGGGGTGAGGATTAAGATAGAAATTATATTACAAATGAAAAATTAGAAACAATAACAAGCACTGTATACTGGAGGCATAACGCAGCAGAAGAAACAGGTTTCGTGAAGAAATCTTGAAACGGGGTGCAAAGTAATTCCATTTACTTAAAATAGGGCTAAAAATCAATAAGAATAAACTCGTACCAACGAACGAAATCAGATAATCCTCTTACTAATTATTTCATTATTATTATTATTATTATTATTATTACTATTATTATTATTATTATTATTATTATTATTATTATTATTATTATTATTATTATTATTATTAATATTATTATTATTATCTGTCACATGGTCTTCTTGGTCTGTACGGAGATGACTTAGTTTTATTATTATTAATGGGAAAGTTGGAAAAGTACTCACTTAAAATGCGCCATCATCCCTAATAAAGCATAGACTGTTCTTGATGATTACCACTCAATGTGGTTTATCTTTCTCTTACCCTCATAGAATGGTACCAATTGTGAAAACTTCTCAGAGTTAGAGTTTACAAGGAGGCATAAAGGCCAAAGTTAAACTAATTCCTCAAGCGAAATCTAATAATAGAGATATGTTTAGGAATTCTGTATACCGCAATATCTGTAAAACGAACAAGAATTAAATAGTCTAAACAGCAAATGAGCTAAAAATTAAAAAAAGTCTACTAATTATTAGTAATGAGTGTATTTAATTGAAAATCTAGGCCATTCCTCTGTCCCTGTAATAACTTATGTCCATGCAGAGCTCCATGTCATTTTCGTTTATTTTCCAGTAATTCTTTCTTTTCCTGCCGCTTTTTCCCACACCTGTGGGGTCGCGGGTGCGAACTGCGTCGCACATGTGGATTTGGCCCTGTTTTTACGGCCGGATGCCCTTCCTGACGCCAACCCTCTTTGGAGGGATGTAAGCACTATTGCGTGTTTCTGTGGTGGTTGGTAGTGTAGTGTGTTGTCTGAATATGATGAGGAGAGTGTTGGGACGGACATATACACCCAGTCCCCGAGCCAGAAGAATTAATCAGAAGCGATTAAAATCCCCGACCCGGCCGGGAATCGAACCCGAGACCCTCTGAACCGAAGGCCAGTACGCTGACCATTCAGCCAACGAGTCGGACATTTTCCAGTAATGAGACAAGTTTATGATAATTCGTTAACACACCTCTATACCGGATTATTTGTACATATCCAAGGCGATTGTTACTTCATTGATTCGGTTTTGGGGGAACTGAAGATATCCATTTGACTGATCGAAATGTCTGGCGTTATGGTTAATACACTTTTCATGTCTAAGATTTCATGTTCAATTTTTTAAGAAATTGTGCTGTGTCCAACTACTTGGCTGAATGGTCACAATAGTGGACTTCAGTTCAGAGGTCCTTGAACTCGGCTTCTGGCCCGGTGTTCATATTAATACACACCTTCACATCTGCACAAGACATCTAGCAGCCACAACATTGAGCTGGTATCAAGAAAGGCACTCAGCCGTAAAACTTCACTCAATCGAAATATAGTGCAGACCCGAAGAAACCGTGAAAACGCCTGAAGGTAAACATAAATTGCGCTCAATTTCTAGCGAAGGTTTTCCAGTCTATTGTTAGCAAGTCAGCACTGACAAGTAGGGTTCAAGCTAGCAATTAAGGAATTGAATGTTTACTATTATAAATTATTGTACACAACAATATGAGTTGGTGTTATATAACACTGTGATGTCTTTTACTAACAAGAACAGACGAATATAATGAGTGAATCCATTCCAACTCTGGATCATCCCCTGCACTTCATGAGTAGAGTGTTTCTTCTTGACTACCGCGGTAATATGAGATGTGACTTTTGAAATGGCTTCAGTCAGTCGCGATTGGTGGAGGCATCCATTCCGTCAGATATTGAGTCTTGGAGCCGAGAGCATGTCTTGTCGACGAGATAGAGTAGACAATAATATTGGTCTTGGAAGATCCAATATGTTCTCAGCTTTTCTCTCCCTCCTACGCCAACGAGCCCAAAAGCAAAACATCTCGAAAACTAGATGCCGAAGATAACTCACAAATCAATTTATTGAACTGTCGGAAGATGAATCATCAGGCTTCTTTTCGCAAGTTGTAGTAAATAATTAAGTTCCCGGTTACAGTGAATGCCAGTAAGGCAGGCATTGGTGATAAGCAATTGTTTAACAAGGGTGAAGTAAATTATCACTTCAGAATATTATTATATCGTTTTACAAATTCTAGTTCATCGCACTTTGTTTGCCCTCTGCACATTTTGACCGTCTGAAAATATTTTCATACATACATACTGTACCAGTAAAAGACACGCACTTAATCACGCGCGTGATTGTGCATGAGAAGTACGCAGGCCTTGTGCGGTCTTAGAGCAGGAGAGTGTACAGAAAGGTAATTTCAGTTGAATAAATATTGCATAGTAGGCCAAAATAATTTTTATTATTGTTGGCAAAGAAAAATAAACTCCCTGTGGTCTCATAAAAATCTTGTCAAATGAAACTTGCATACCACCAAAAGTTGACACTTGAAAGCAAGTAAAGTTTATTTTTGATGTTTGAATTCTGCTAGTGATAGACACTTAATTATAGTAAAATGGTCAAAGTTCATTCTTAAAGTTTCAAACAAACGCTCAATTCAAGACGAAATATGTAACGAAATAAATCAAGTTCCTTCTGGAATAATTAATCAGTTTGATTTACTAAATAAAGCTCAGTCATGATATTTTAATTAAATGCCTGGTTCAAAATTATCGCAAATTAACCAGAGTTCACTCTTGATATAATTAATTCGTTTGACGTATTGTGAAAATAAATAAAGTTCTAATTCACTGGAAAAATATCTGACGAAATGGCTAAGTTTCAATTGCATTCTATATATGTCCTTCAAAGTAGCTCTTTCCACTCGTTAGCAAGTTCGTTTGAGCTGTGGGGTAGCTCTGGTAAGACTTAATACTACACTGACTTCACGTGTAAAATTGAAAGTTATTTGAGAAATTGAAAGTCACTTGAAAAATTGAAAGTAACTTATGAATTTGAAAGCAAAATTGAAAGTCGCTCGAGAAATTGAAAGTTACTTGGAAAAACTTAAAATGACTTATGGACTTGAAAGTATGGACTTTTCTTAACTATAGGTCGCACAATTCATAAAGTTCGAACTGACTGTTCTTTAAACAACACAAATGCATATCACCTTTAAGTAGTTCTGGATCGTGAAGTTGCTGACTCCGTCTGCCTGCGTCCTCACAGGCCCGTGGTACCACGTATCCACCGGTGACCAGAAACACTATTACCATATTGTCCTCTGACGATCCGGAACACCATCACCACGTATTCCCCGAAACTGCCATGACTCCATCGGCGAAGGTTCATGCGATGATACGGGTGGTTAAGTCTATGCATATGGCGTCAATTTTCACACACCACTTGGAGTGTTATAGCACAATTAACAAGTGTAACGTTCATAGTGAAATTTCACTTATGATATTTTGAACGAAGGTTCCACTTAATAATGCGATGGAACCGCCACTGCACAACTGGCACAAGTTCGATACGCTGAATTCACTGTGCTCTCGAATGTAAGTTTGAATACAGTTCATGAAGTCTAAGCAGAGTCTGTACATTCTATCACACACACGATAATGTCGTAATATTCAATTACTCAGTCTATGTTCCCTTACGTGGGTAATGGACACGTTATGTTCGAGAAACAGCCTAGTGTCCATCTAGCACACCACGAACGTATTAATGTTCGGTTACACAGTCTATGTTCCCTTACGTGAAATAATGGGCATCTATACTGCAGATCTTCCAGAAACTACTTCTAGGAAATTCATATATGCAGATGACATAGCTCTGGCTGCCCAATCGAGTGACTTCAAAACAGCAGAAATTACACTCACAAAGGATCTCCATAACCTGAACAAATATTTCAGTACTTGGCGACTCAAACCTAACTTGAACAAAAATGAAGTAAGCTGCTTCCACCTAGACAACCAAAAAGCCAACTATATACCTCAAGTCGAATTCAAAGGCCAAAAACTTAAGTATAACCTATATTCAAAGTATCTGGGCGTCACAATGGATCGGACACTTTCATATAAGCAACATCTCTCTAACACTGCAGCCAAGATAAAAACAAGGAACAACATATTACACAAGCTCAGTGGAACAGGATGGGAAGCAAACGCGACAGTACTACGAACATCAGCTCTTGCCTTGATCTATCCAGTTGCAGAATACTGCTGCCCTGTGTGGCTTAACAGTGTATATACTTCAAAAGTTGATACACAACTGAATGATACCATGAGGACAATATCAGCCACCATCAAATCGACACCCCTAAAATGGTTACCCGTTTTATCCAACATCCATCCCCCTCACATACGAAGAGAACTGGCTCTAGTAAGAGAATGGCAGAAATGTCGCAGTAACCCTCAACTGCCCTTACATCAGGACTGCAACCGTCAGAAACCGAAGAGATTAAAGTCCAGAAACCCATCATGGAAGTTAGGCGAGAAGCTCCTGGAAACACATTTTGATGCAGATGAGATCTGGCGCGAAGAATGGACCTCTTCAAATCCTGACCACCTGGGTTTAATCCACCATCCTTGTAGAGCTCCTCCTGGTTTCAACTTACCGAGAAGGGAATGGACATCTCTAAACAGAATCAGAACAAACCATGGAAGGTGTAAATTCTGGCTTCACAAGTGGGGAAAATCTGAAGACCCATTCTGCGACTGTGATAATGTGCCTCAGACCATCCAGCACATTGTTATGGACTGCCCAAAAAGAAGATTCAATGGATCCATTAAAGAATTACATATTGCCTCTACAGAAGTAGTGGACTGGCTGAAAAGTCTGGACATTAAGTTTTGAATGCTGACATGTAATTCACATACTTATTTAAGAAATATGTATTGCACCACTCCCGCGTCCAGGTGGGGATACACGAGTTCCAGACTAGCTCTTATTAACAATTCCATCTGCCAACTATTGCTGGGTTGTGAGTTCCGCGTGAGAAAGTACACCGATGGCCTACGGTAAATCCCAACCTACGTAGATGAACGTCTTCAACACGCTATCAGTCGGATACCGTACTTGTATGATAACGAAATTTATCGTTAAAAAAATCAGATTATCATGGCTTGTCAAGAATTCAGTATATGTCATCATCATAATCGCAATCAGAATTAGTCATTATAAGCTTATATCTAGTACTTATTCTAAGTAGACATTGCAAGAAATTTAATGTTTCCACTACTCAGCTTTTATTAATAAATTGGTCTAAGTATGATTTAAAATAAAGGTAGAGTATCTTGAAAAATTATTTATACAATGCGGCTGGTTTCCTATGCAATCAGCATCTCTAAATGCCGTAATTATGTTGCCTTGAAGAAAACAGGTTTGGAAAAACCTCTAATAAATAAATGAAATTAGGCCTCATTCATCTATATCCTAGTCCTGGCCTGTCAAAGAATTGTATCGTAACTAAGTAGTATCCAAGGGAATTAAATGAAAAGAAAAAAAATAAATTATATAATCAAGTAAAATTATTCAACATAATTGTAATAATTGGATGCATCCAGATGGTTTAAGTAAAACAAACTATACTCCCTACTATATACAATGTTCAAATTGGGTTTCAATTGAAAATGTGAAAACGCAAAGAAGGTGGCCAATAATTAATGAATCAATTAATTAATTAATTAAGATCTGGAATCTTTCCATATTAAGCTGGATTGCTCCTTAAAATTACCAAAATTCAATCGTCTGAACCTAAATTCACATGCAATAAAAGAAATGCATATCTCTTGGCTGAACACTTCACATCAATGTCCACGCACAGTAGAAAAATCGTGTGAGATAATTAATGTCTGTCCATTAGGGATTTTCTCTAGTTGAGGTTTCAAATTTTTGTATGTTTCATATTTCATTTCAACTGACCTCCATATAAGCAAATCTAAGTCCACTTTAAGTCGTAAGCAATCTCAAATTAATTTCATTGTAAGGTTTATGTGACTAAATCATTCAATTATTATTTTAATTCATGGTTGAAATTCAAATAAAGTGCGTATATGACTTAATATAGCATTACCAAGTGTATTCAATTAACCTTCCAACGAATAATACCATAGGTGGAAAAATTGACACATAGGAAGACTCTATCTTCATCTAAAATCCACATATGAAAGACTAAGTTACCAGTGATGTGTTAAACTGCTCTCATAAAATCAAAAGTTAAGTTGCCGTATGTGAGAATACATGAAAACAATCGTAGGTATGTCAGTGAAGGCGTAAATATTGACGTAGGTGGCCTCTCGGCTCTTCTGATGATCCTACTTACTCAATTAATTCTATACTGATGGCATTGAGATTGTATCCTAATCTGTATTATATATATATTAGGGAATAAAATAGCAATTGAAAACAGTATGTTTCAATACGTATACCTTAGCATGTGCAACCTACACATACTACCATCTCTCGAAGAATACTATGACCAACTTCCTAAATAACAATAACTATCACCATCAAAATATACTATCAACTCATATGCTTATTACATTCACCATTTAACATTTCAATTATCGCGTAGCATTCATAATCAAAGCACTCGTTTCATCAAAATGCGCAACATATGTGCCATAACCTACACATATATAAATCATTATCATTACTGTCATAGTATCAAAGAACAGCACATCGTAACCTTAAAACTGTGCCACTATATTTTATTGTAACATTCCCTAAATACGATCTTTACGCATGTTATATTGTTAGAGCCATCACGCATGTATATATTAGTTTCCTCTTAATACTCTAACACTTCACTGACAACGAATTAAGAAAAATATCAATCACTTCTCCACTACCATATTGACAAACTTACGAACGGCATTCACTGGTATTTTACACCTATGTCTGGGATTTACGGTAACTTCAGATGAATACCTATTTCCTTGTAAGTACACTCGTATATTAACTACGCACACACAATGTCATAATGCACATTATATATTAACCAAAAGGATAAAGGTTTCTACTTACGACACGACTCAAATGGGGACTTAACTTTGCTTATTGGGTATTGACTTCCATCTCGCTGTTAATCGTCATGGGATGGTAGGCCTCGCTCCATGGTTCGGCTTAGGTAATCGGGTCCATCTCGTCCTCACAGCTGATTACCGCCCTCCTGGGTCATCAATCTCGTGAAGCGCCACCATAGTCGGAATAGTCTCTGCCTCAGCTTCTTAGAACATCATAGTGGTCTTCATTGCGTCAAGGACAGAATAACACAAGGCATTAGTTGATTTATACATGCTGTAATCTGCTTAGTAGTGCTAATGCGAAAAGTATATATGTAATTTGGTCCGTCTAATTTGCTTATAACAGCTCTAAATATCGTCTTATTTCAACTGCCTTGCTCGCCGAAATGGTGTGAATTTTACGTGCTTTTAGAATTGCACTCTATTTTCCGTTTAATTCAGCTCTCTTGACGTTGTGCAGTATCGGGCAAATACAATGTTCCGAGCCCAACCGTGACGTAGTACAGATCCAACTTGACGTTTCCTAACAGCTGGTCTATAATCTCACGTATATGTGTCAACCACAGCTGATGTTAAGCGGGTTATCGTAGATTTGATCTTTTCTCCAATAATTGATTAAAGAATCTGATAAGTACTGGTTTCTTTACTCGACTCCGTCCTTTCTTCGATGCAGTGCTGAATTGAGATTTGTTCTAATGGAAGATTTTTTTTTCAATAATCGGTTTAAATAATCCGCTCTCGTCATTCTTTCGCACCGCCTTCTAAAAGTGGTTCTTTCCGTGATTGCCGGTTGAATTTATTGTCCTTTCGGCTCGTACCGCTGCTAATTGCTTTATACTGATCCGTTAATAGCCGGAACGCCATTTTTGTTCCTAATACTGCAACTATAGAACGGTGAAATGGCACAGTATTTATATGTACTTATAATATATCCTTGTTTTTCCATACGAAATAATAATAATAATGGGCATGTAATTTTACTAAACAGACTCCTAAATCGCTGGTCACTTACGGAAGTTCAAATACGTAAACCTGCCTCAGTCGTTTGCTGACAGTTCTGTAGCACACGGCACAAAATAATACTCTTGTATTTTCAAGCAAGCAACGTAAAATATTAAAGTGTTTGAATGCTTTTAAATAAGTCCTTTAGAAGTGAACGAAAAATTTTAGAGTATAAAGTTATACTGCTGACAACAAAGTTCTCACCTAGGTCGTGCCTCGCTGATACTGAGTTCGATGTTAGAGGATGTTAGAGGAACTTGGCACTCCACGCACTAAGTCAAAGCACACTCGCCGGTACTACGTCATGCAGCAGATCTCCACCGGTCTCGCCTTTTATACAAAAGCTTAACTCTGGGCGTGAACGTCATGGATATGATCCGATATTTTACTATTTTAATCTCCGTAAATAATGTAGCTATCGACGTGAAATTTGAATACGAATTTTTTGTTATTGCCAACTGCACGATCCCGTTTTCCATTTGCTGTTATCTCATCAGGAAGCGGAGATAGAAAATGGCTTCTAGACCAATCCTTCTGACGTGCAGGTTACGTGTTCGATAACGTCATGGTCATGCCTGAACAAGCCGCAGCCGATCCTGCTAGCAGCATACGTTGCATCACATACTACAAAGCACACAATTTAAACTTATGAAACAGACCGTGCGGTCTCCAGTTCGATCACGGGCAATTGCAGGAGTAACCTTGTGGTTCCTGTTTCAATACATGCATGCATACATACATTAAACCCGTGATATATTAACACAGTCATTGAAATGTATTTATGAATATCCTGTACGTTTACATGTATCTGCACCAAAGTTGATCAGTGGTATGTAGGACTGATAAGAACATCAAATCCGCGGGATATCCAGAACATACAATGCAACAAATACAGCAGACACCTTACAGTATCATGTTATAACCATCCCGAGAGGCCAACATACAGCGAATCTGGCGTATAATCTGTTGTAGAAATGTGGTGTGTATGTAGGGTTCGATATTCCATCTTCTCTGTACTTCTTGGTGTCTAGACGGTTGTCATTGCCGGGGTTGGTCTAGACGTAAAATGCCATCCATCAGGTCTCTCAGATGAGATCCGGAGATCTTGCCGGCAGGGTAGCATGCGTACACGTGTACAATACGTTATGTTGCCCTAGTGATACGAGGACGTGCATTACCTTGTTGCAAGGTTGTTTGCTGCTATGTGTCCGGAGAACAGGAATGGCAAAGTTACAGATTTACGACGCAGTTTTCAGTATCCTCTGAATGGCAGAGACGAAAAAGATGTGTATCTTATGGATCCCCATCCTACGGATATAATACCTTGTGTGAGTCCGGTATGGCGAGTGCGAATACATGAGGGATTTGTTCATCACAGAAACGACTCTTATCACTGAACACCACCGCTTTCCATTCACCCTCCAACACTCTTTCTCTCTCTCTCGTCTCCATCGAAGACGTTCCCATCGATTAACATGTGTCGAGGACTAAAGTGCCAGGAGAACGGGAGAAATTGTCCGCGGAGACTCTTGCAGTTTCTGTGATGCCAGTCAGGACAGTACGAACAATCCTTCTGTCTTGTCCACGCGCTCATCAATGCAGTGAGGTGGCGCTAGTGGTGCTAGGTGTCAGTGGGTACTCTCTGCCTGTCATCTTCTTCACTATAAAGTACCTGACTAACGAGGGAACGGTACGAAGTCGGACGGCGAATTTCAATATAATTTTTACATATTCGTGAAGGCCATTTTAAGCCGAAAGAGGTAGTGGAGGTCTAATTTTTCGCTGTTCGTTTTTATGGAGGAATTTGGGATCTTTAATTTGGCCGTACGCGCCCTGAATTGTACAGTACATGCCGGCACACGTCAGCGCTCACAACCAGCGGCTGTCTTGCCTCGTCTTCCTTCTCCACTCGATCGGTTCTCCATTATCCCCCACAATATACTGCTGCCTACTGTTGTGTACACGGGATGACGGGTTAAGAGTGACGTTAGTGGGGATACTTTATTTACAAAGATGAATTTATTATGGAAACAATAAAATGGTTTACACATCAATACTTAACATACAAATACATAGGCGTAATAAAATATCATCTGTATCATCATGCCATTCAAAGTTTTCAAGAAATGACTATTCTAATACAGTCTGGCATTGGTTCATTGTTCATGGCATGATAGTGGAAATCTAACACAAAAAATGAGTAATAAAACACAAGATAACTATGTAAGATAGGACTCCCTCAAACAATGTACAGGTTACAGTAGGTGTACAAGAGGAAGGGGAAGGAAAGGGGGGAGTTGTAGAAGACAGGTGGTCTAATGTTCTAAGGGGGAGGATATTGCAGGCTAAGGGCTCTATTCAGGATCAGAATTCAGGACAGGTGTCTGTGCGAAATCGGTACGAGTCACTCCAGGTAGAACAACAGGGGGAAGATGAGGGACAGGGAACTGTTGGTGAGATGTGTGGAAGTAGGAGGAAGGGAAAAGGTAAGAAAGGGGAATGTAGAGTAGAGGATAGGAAAAGACAGGTGGAACAGGGTCATGGCAAGGAGAAAACGGAGGAGGAAGTAGCTTCTGCAGCTATCAGGAAAGACAGGGCTGACCAGGAGGGGAGGGTATCAAATGAGGTGGGTAGGGTTGAGGCTCTGGTCATGGGGGGATTCCATCGTTAGACACGTGGGGAAAGTGTATGTCGGAAAGGGAACCATGGTAGAGTGTTATCCACAGGAATTCGGTAGAGGCAGATGTTGTGGAAAGTAGAAGAGAGGGAGGAGGGGAAGGAGAAGGTGGTAGTGTTTCACGTTGGTACCAACAACGTAAGGCAGCTGATATAAATACCAACATAGTTGGATATGTGTGGGATCTGGTAAATGCAGCACGGGTGAAGTTTAAGAAAGCGGAGATTGTTATTAGTGGAATACTGTGTAGGAGGGATACTGACTGGAGGGTGATTGGGGATTTAAATGAGACTATGGAGAGGGTATGTGGGAAACTGGGAGTGAAATTTCTAGATCCTAATGGGTGGGTAGGAGATAGGGATCTGCGCTCAGATGGCCTTCATTTAAACCGCAGTTGTACGTATAAGTTAGGAAATTTGTTTGGAACGGCAGTAGGGAGGTACATTCAGGGAAACGGGATGACCTAGGGAGCGGTGATAAGGAACAGGGAACTGGAAATCAAGTAGGGATGACATAAAATTGTTAGTGTTGAACTGTAGAAGTATTGTAAGGAAAGGAATAGAATTAAGTAATGTAATAGATATATATTTACCACATATTGTAATAGGAGTTGAATCATGGCCGAGAAATTATATAATGGTTGCAGAAATGTTCTCACCGCACTGGAGTGTGTATCGTAGAGATAGGATAGGAATGGCGGGAGGGGGAGTATTCATTCTGGTGAAAAAAGAATTTTTTAGCTACGAAAATGTTAAAGATGAGACACATGAAATTCTAGGTGTAAGGCTCATTTCTAAAGATAATAGGCAACTTGATATACACTGACTGACAGAGCAAATGCAACACCAAGGAGGAGTGGTTCGAAAGGGATGAAAGTTGGGGAAAAAACAGAGTCGGCACGGAAGAATAATTGATGTTTATTTCAAACCGATATGCAGGTTACACAATGCGCACGGCATCGACTCAGTAGGATGTAGGACCACCGCGAGCGGCGATGCACGCAGAAACACGTCGAGGTACAGAGTCAATAAGAGTGCGGATGGTGTCCTGAGGGATGGTTCTCTATTCTCTGTCATCCATTTGCCACAGTTGGTCGTCCGTACGAGGCTGGGGCAGAGTTTGCAAACGGCGTCCAATGAGATCCCACACGTGTTCGATTGGTGAGAGATCCGGAGAGTACGCTGGCCGCGGAAGCATCTGTACACCTCGTAGAGCCTGTTGGGAGATGCGAGCAGTGTGTGGGCGGGCATTATCCTGCTGAAACAGAGCATTGGGCAGCCCCTGAAGGTACGGGAGTGCCACCGGCCGCAGCACATGCTGCACGTAGCGGTGGGCATTTAACGTGCCTTGAATACGCACTAGAGGTGACGTGGAATCATACGCAATAGCGCCCCAAACCATGATGCCGCGTTGTCTAGCGGTAGGGCGCTCCACAGTTACTGCCGGATTTGACCTTTCTCCACGCCGACGCCACACTCGTCTGCGGTGACTATCACTGACAGAACAGAACCGTGACTCATCGGAGAACACGACGTTCCGCCATTCCCTCATCCAAGTCGCTCTAGCCCGGCACCATGCCAGGCGTGCACGTCTATGCTGTGGAGTCAATGGTAGTCTTCTGAGCGGACGCCGGGAGTGCAGGCCTCCTTCAACCAATCGACGGGAAATTGTTCTGGTCGATATTGGAACAGCCAGGGTGTCTTGCACATGCTGAAGAATGGCGGTTGACGTGGCGTGCGGGGCTGCCACCGCTTGGCGGCGGATGCGCCGATCCTCGCGTGCTGACGTCACTCGGGCTGCGCCTGGACCCCTCGCACGTGCCACATGTCCCTGCGCCAACCATCTTCGCCACAGGCGCTACACCGTGGACACATCCCTATCGGTATCGGCTGCGATTTGACGAAGCGACCAACCTGCCCTTCTCAGCCCGATCACCATACCCCTCGTAAAGTCGTCTGTCTGCTGGAAATGCCTCCGTTGACGGCGGCCTGGCATTCTTAGCTATACACGTGTCCTGTGGCACACGACAACACGTTCAACAATGGCTGTCGGCTGAGAAATCACGGTACGAAGTGGGCCATTCGCCAACGCCGTGTCCTATTTATCGTTCGCTACGTGCGCAGCACAGCGGAGCATTTCACATCATGAGCATACCTCAGTGACGTCAGTCTACCCTGCAATTGGCATAAAGTTCTGACCACTCGTTCTTGGTGTTGCATTTGCTCTTTCAGTCAGTGTATTTGGAGTGTACAGAGCGGGAAAGGGTAGCACTGACGCGGATTCGGAATTATTTGATAGGATAGTCAGCTATGTGGGAAACGACATGGAAAGAAGTGTGATTGTAGCGTGAGATCTGAATTTGCCAGATGTCAATTGGGAAGGAAATGCGAACGACAGGAAGCATGTCTAAATAATGGCAAATGAGTTAATATGGGAAGGACAGCTGATTCAGAAAGTGATGGAACCAACCAGAGGGAAAAATATCCTGGATGTTGTGCTGATAAAACCCGATGAGCTCTATAGGGAAACTGAAGTAATAGATGGTATTAGTGATCATGAAGCTGTTTTTGTGGTAGTTAAAAATAAATGCGATAGAAAGGAAGGTCTTAAAAGTAGGACTATTAGGCAGTACCATATGGCTGAAAAAAGCAGATATGAGGCAGTTTCTAAAAAGTAACTATGATCGGTGGAAAACGGTAAATAAAAATGTAATCAGACTCTGGGATGCGTTTAAAGAAATTGTTGAGGAATGCGAAAGCAGGTTTGTACCTTTAATGGTGGTAAGGAATGGTAAAGACCCACCTTATTATCAAAAGAGAAATAAAGAGACTAAGAAGGAGGTGCAGACTGGAAAGAAATAGAGTTAGAAATGGTTGTGGAAGTAAGGAGAAATTGAAGGAACTTACTAGAAAATTGAATCTAGCAAAGAAGGCAGCTAAGGATAACATGATGGCAAGCATAACTGGCAGTCATACAAATTTTAGTGAAAAATGGAAGGATATATATAGGTATTTTAAGGCAGAAACTGGTTCCAAGAAGGACATTCCAGGAATAATTAATGAACAGCGGGAGTGTGTATGTGAGGATCTTCAAAATGCAGGAGTATTCAGTCAGCAGTATGTAAAGATTGTTGGTTACAAGAATAATGTCGAGATAGAGGAGGAGACTAAGGCCAAAGAAGTAATAAATTTTACATATGATAACAATGACATTTACAGTAAGATAGAAAAGTTGAAAACTAGAAAAGCGGCTGGAATTGATGAGATTTCTGGAGATATACTAAAGACAATGGGTTGGGATATAGTACCATATCTGAAGTATTTATTTGATTATTCTTTGGTAGGAGGAGCTGTACCATATGAATGGAGAGTTGCTATGGTAGCCCCTATGTATAAAGGAAAGGGTGATAGACATAAAGCTGAAAATTACAGGCCAGTATGTTTGACATGCATTGTATGTAAGCTTTGGGAAGTCATTCTTTCTGATTATATTGGACATGTTTGTGAAATTAATAACTGATTCGATAGAAGACAATTCGGTTTTAGGAAAGGTTATTCCACTTAAGCTCAACTTGTAGGATTCCAGCAAGATATAGCAGATATCTTGGATTCTGGAGGTCAAATGGACTGTATCGCGATTGACCTGTCTAAAGCATTTGATAGGGTGTATCATGGGAGACTACTGTCAAAAATGAGTGCAATTGGACTAGATAAAAGAGTGACTGAATGAGTTGCTATATTTCTAGAAAATAGATCTCAGAGAATTAGAGTAGGTGAAGCTTTATCTGACCCTGTAATAATTAAGAGGGGATTTCCTCAAGGAAGTATTATCGGACCTTTATGTTTTCTTATATATATAAATGATATGAGTAAAGGAGTGGAATCGGAGGTAAGGCTTTTTGCGGATGATGTTATTCTCTATAGAGTGATAAATAAGTTACAAGATTGTGAGCAACTGCAACGTGACCTCGAAAATGTTGTGAGATGGACAGCAGGCAATGTTATGTTGATAAACGGGGTTAAAAGTCAGGTTGTGAGTATCACAAATAGGAAAAGTCCTCTCAGTTTTAATTACTGCGTTGATGGGGTGAAAGTTCCGTTTGGGGATCATTGTAGGTATCTGGGTGTTAATATAAGGAAAGATCTTCATTAGGGTAATCACGTAAATGGGATTGTAAATAAAGGGTACAGATCTCTGCACATGGTTATGAGGGTATTTAGGGGTTGTAGTAAGGATGTAAAGAGAGGGCATATAAGTCTCTGGTAAGACCCCAACTAGAGTATGGTTCCAGTGTATGGGACCCTCACCAGGATTACCTGATTCAAGAACTGGAAAAAATCCAAAGAAAGGCAACTCGATTTGTTCTGGGTGATTTCCGACAAAAGAGTAGCGTTACAAAAATGTTGCAAAGTTTGGCTTGGGAAGAATTGAGAGAAAGAAGAAGAGCTTCTCGACTAAGTGGTATGTTCCGAGCTGTCAGCGGGGAGATGGCGTGGAATGACATTAGTAGACGATTAAGTTTGGGTGGCGTTTATAAAAGTAGGAAAGATCACAATATGAAGATAAAGTTGGAATTCAAGAGGACAAACTGGGGCAAATATTCATTTATAGGAAGGGGAGTTAGGGATTGGAATAACCAAAGGAGACGTTCAATAATTTTCCAATTTCTTTGAAATCATTTAGGAAAAGGCTAGGAAAGCAACAGATAGGGAATCTGCCACCTGGGCGACTGCCCTAAATGCAGATCAGTATTCATTCATTCAGTATTCATTCATTCATTGTATTCATTCATTCATATGTACGTACCCTATAAACGAAAAATTTGTACAATCATTTCCAGCACATATTTTTTCAGTCAAACCATGAAAATAAATTGCGAGGCAGTATTAAATGGTGGTATATTGTCAGTAATTGAATAACCACCCGCTTTCCAAGCATATTTCAGCATTGATACAAAACAATCGCCTAGTAACTGGTCATGCGCTAGCATTTGACTAGTTATAATGAAAAGTGTGATTTTGTGTTTCACTTTTGACTGGTAGTGTAAATTCCTTACGCATTCGACGGACTAAACATTTTAGTTGTCGGAAGAGTCCAAGATTACAAGCCTAACAAAGATACGTACATCCTTTCGGTATGTAAGCCTTTTCAATTTGTACATGTTTGTTCGTCATTGTGCATTTTTACCATGCCCACTGGATGAATCGACGTGAAGAAGATTCGTTCCATCTTCCTGTAATTGCGGTCAGAAAACGTTTTGGAACCAGTCACTTGCATGCCGTTTCCCTATTTTCCCGGAAGATGAACAATCAATGACGGCATATTTAAAGGCATCAATTTTAGTTTTGATACTTTCTTGTAACCTAGGTCCAAACGTTCCATTAATTTCTTGGAAAATGATCAAAAACAAATGTCCCATTTCTCCGGCTTTGGAAATTTGATAATGCACTGTGTACGACCCCGTAAAATTATTACGGCACACAAGCGGGGCAAGAAGGTCATTCACATCACGAAAATCATAACTTCTCTGTGTTGCCATTTCGTACTCGAATCTGGACTGGTCCGAATTCCAGATATTGGTATCAGGGATCCCGCTCTCTTTTTGCAAGTCATTAATGAATGTTACAAATGTTTCGGCCACTTCAAGTCTTACTTCGTCCTATGTTTTAAAGGTTTTACTGACTGCTTTGGTTGCTTTTCGGAACCGAATTTTCAAACGCCTTTTAAGGTTTGCCAAGTAGGAGCCGCTCTGAAGAGCGTGTTTGGGGTAACACAACTCTTTAACCTCACCAATCCAATACTCAATGTCCGATTTTGTGATATATAAGTAACGCATCCTTGCCTTGGTGAACTCTTCTTTCACATAAGCTCGAACCATTACAGATTTCGTAATTTCTCTACTGGGTTCAAAAAAAACCAAACGAAACCCCATTGAGCAAGAGCCGCGAAGGGCCATGGTCTACCAAGAGACCGGTGCTCAGCCCGAAGGCCTGCAGATTATGAGGTATCGTACGGCCAGCAAGACGAATCCTCTCGGCCGTTGTTCTTGGCTTTGTGGACCGGGGCCGCCATCTCACCGTCAAATGGCTCCTCCGTTATAATCCCGAAGACTGAACTGACCTTGAACCAGCCCACAGGTTCTGGTAAAAATCCCTAACCTGGCTGGGAATCGAATCCGAGGCTTCCACGTAAGAGGCAGGCACGTGATCCCTACACCACGGGGCCGGCATTGTGTTCAGCGGGGTTGACGATTCCATAAATTTGTCTCCGAGTTTTGTTACCTATAGGTCCTCGTTCCTTTATTTTTTGATACATGTGCAACAATGATTCGGAATCGTAATCTTCCATTGATTTACAGAGTCTTCCTCGGCCATCACAAGACATGTTATCTTCGTTAAACTCATCTTCGTGGTTTTCTTTTTCGGTGATATTGTCCCCTCCTCAGCGCCATCTTCGTCTTCTGAATCAACGGAAAGTGCTTCCTCCTCCTGAATAAGATCGAATTTTCCAACCAAAATTGCATCAAACCTTGTCTTTATTTGTATGTACATGATTTGCTCTTTATTAGAAAGCTCCGTAGCTTCGCGAATATCAACACCGTGGGCATTAATAAGAGCCCCGATATTGTTGCAAGCGTTCATAACAAAACAAAAATTCCAATGCGATCGCATGTATGTGGCATAGCCATCAGGCGTGGAGAACTTGACTCACCGTCCCATGTACACAACTGTAGGCAGCCGTATGTGGTAGGGGATAATGGAGAACCGATCGAGTGGAGAAGGAAGGCCAGGCAAGGCAGCAGCTGGATGTGAGTGCTGCCTTTTGCCGGCATGTACTGTACCATTCAGGGCGCGCACCGGCAACTTGGAGCTCCCAAATGCCCGCGTAAAAAGGACCAGCAAAAGATTAGACATCCACTACCTGTTTCAGCTTAAAAAGTCCTTCACGAATATATAAAAATCAAATCGAAATTCGCCGTCCGTCTTCGTATCGTTCCCGCGTAAGAGAACATCGCCTCGTCCATCCGCAGTAGCGGACGCTTTCCCTTTCCCTGACAAGTCATTAAGAATGGTATTATCTTACTAACATTTTGAAGGTTAGCAAAAGGTTGTGAAGATCACATGTGCTCCGTCTGACGTTGTGAATTAGTTTTTCAAATGTGCACCCCCACTCCTTAATTATTGTTATTATTACAGTCCGACACCGTGGTTGAATGATCAGCGTTGAGCACTTAGTTTGAGAAGGTACCGGGTTCGATTCCTGGTCGGGTCGGGGATTTAAATCACGTCTAATTAATTTTTCTAGCTCGGGGACTGGGGGTTTGTGTTTTTGCGAACAATCTGCTCTTCAAATTCAGGCAACATACCACACTACCAGCCTCCACATAATCATCCCTCCGCATAGGTTTGGCGTCAGAAAGGGCATCCTACCGTAAAACAATGCTGATTCCACACCGGATAACCGGCAGAATATTAATAAGAAGATTGTCGTTATTACAGTTTTATTTGTTAGTAATAATACACAAATACAAATGCATTGAAAGTGAGGCATCACAGTTGCAACGTCTCCTTACAATTGTAAGCTTGTTATTAAATAGAGACATACACTACACTTCAACAACAAAATACATAAAACCAAAGTATTATAATAAAAATATCAAACAAAGAAGTTACACGATAACGATATAAGACGTAAAGTTATAATAATGAACTAAAAATAATAATACATGAACACGTCCGCCTCTGTGGTGTAGTGGTTAGTGTGATTAACTCCCACTCCCGGAGGCCCCGGTTCGATTCCCCGATCTGTCAAGAAATTTGAAAAGTGCTACGAGGGCTTGAACTGGGTCCACTCAGCGTCGGGAGATCAACTGAGTAGAGGTGGGTTCAAATCCCACCTCTGCCATCCTGGAAGTGGTTTTCCATGGTTTCCCACTTCTCCTCCAATCAAATGGTGGGATGGTACCTAATTTAAGGCCACGGCCGCTTGCTTCCCTCATCCTTGTCTATCCCTTTCAATCTTCCTTTAACCGAGCTTGATAGCTGCAGTCGCTTAAGTGCGGCCAGTATCCAGTATTCGGGAGATAGTAGATTCGAACCCCACTGTCGGCAGCCCTGAAAATGGTTTTCCGTGGTTTCCCATTTTCACACCAGGCAAATGCTGGGGCTGTACCTTAATTAAGGCCACGGCCGCTTCCTTCCCACTCCTAGCCCTTTCCTGTCCCATCGTCGCCGTAAGACCTATCTGTGTCGGTGCGACGTAAAACCACTAGCAAAAAAAAAAGAAAAAAAAAACAGCTCATAGTGAAAATTCTTAACAACAATCTTCCTTTCCCTCAGCAAGGCCCCTGTTCAGCATAGCAGGTGAGGCCACCTGAGCGAGGTGCTGGTCATTCTCCCCAGTTGAATCCCCCGACCCAATGTCTCGCGCTCCAGGACACTGCCCTTGAGAAGGTAGAGGTAGGATCCCTCGCTGATTCCGAGGAAAAATCAACCCTGGAGAGGAAGCAGATTAAGAAAGAATACATGAACACGAGTGGTGTATGTAACAATCAATGGTATAGGAATTCACACACCGAACGAGTTTGCCATGTGGTTAGAGGCGCGCAAATGTGAGTTTACATTCGGGAGAGAGTGGGTTCAAAACCCACCGGTCGGCAGCCCAGAAGATGGCTCTCCGTGGCAAATGATGCGGCTGTACCTTAATTAAGGCCAAGGTCACTTCCTTCTCATTCCTAGCTCTTTCCTATCCTATCGTCACCAATGTCGGTGCGAAGTAAAGCAGATTGTGAAAAAAGAAGAATTCGCACTTAATTTACCAAACTGGCAGTGCTGATGAGCAGAAGCAGAAGTAAATCTGTAGCTTTCCACCAGTTACTATGTTCTCCTTATTATCCTTCCTCTTAATCTGTTTACCCTCCAGGGTTGGTTTTTCCCTCGGACTCAGCGAGGGATCCCACCTCTACCGCCTCAAGGGTAGTGTCCTGGAGGGTGAGACATTGAGTCGTGGGATACAACTGGGGAGTATGACCAGTACTTCGCCCGGGCGGCCTCACCTGCTATGCTGAACAGGGGCCCAGGTGGGGGATGGGAAGACTGGAAGGAATAGACAAGGAAGATGGAAGGAAGCGGCCGTGGCTTAAGTTAGGTACCATCCTGGCATTTGCCTGGAGGAGAAGTGGGAGACCACGGAAAACCACTTCCAGGATGGCTGAGGTGGGAATCGAACCCACCTCTACTCAGTAGACCTCCCGAGGCTTAGAGGACCCCATTCCAGCCCTCGTACCACTTTTCAAATTGTGGCAGAGCCGGGAATTTAACCCGGGCCTCCGGGGATGGCAGTTAATCACGCTAACCACTACACCACCGAGGCGAACAATTGCTATATTCTACTAAATAAATACCATGCGTTATACACCGTGATATCTAGATGTTTTTCTATAGAAATTCTAAATTTTCTGGATCATTCGCAAGGTGGTATGTCGGGAACTGCTTACTCTCGCGCCAGATAAATATAGTGTAATGTCCGGCTCCATGGCTAAATGGTTAGTGTGCTGGCCTTTGGTCACAGGGGTCACGGGTTCGATTCCCGGCAGGATCGGGTATTTTAACCTTCATTGGTTAATTTCGCTGACATGGGGGCTGGGTGTATGTGTCGTCTTCATCATCATTTCATCTTCATCACAACGCGCAGGTCGCCTACGGGAGTCACATCAAAAGACCTGCATCTGGCGAGCCGAACTTGTCCTCAGACATTCCCGGCACTAAAACCCATACGCCATTCCATTTCATTTCAATATAGTGCAATACCTTCATTTATACCTTCCACGTAGTTACAGCCTACCACGTCCTTTTTCCGTAAGTTAATCTAACATGTTTGTCGTCCTTGTTAGATTCCTCCTGTCATAATGGGAGACCTCTGAAGGCATGCCTCATAGTAAGGAGTCAACAGGCCAGTGCAGAATCTTCTGAGTTCGCTGTGCCCGATACGAAGTCAACTCTTACTGCCCAGATCCACCAACTTCGACGTTTTTTTTCTTTCTTTCTTTCTTTCTTTCTTTCTTTCTTTCTTTCTTTCTTTCTTTCTTTCTTTCTTTCTTTCATTATGTTTACATGTTGTTCATATCTCTATATATATAACAGTTTTGTAAAATTTGCAATTTATATGCAGCCAATTTTAATGTTTTTAACAAGAAACATAAATAAAAATAAATATACACTTCACACCTGGCAGAGCCACAAGAGTTATTTACGTCAAACATTCACCACATATTGCAATTGGAAATAATAAACAAGTTGATAGTTTTATTTCACTTTATATTTAATTGTCATTTTTTGCACTTATAAATAAACTGTATTAAGCAAAGGTGAACGATGTGATGTTTAAAAAATGTATGATTTAAAGTAACGTTTGTTTTTGCAAGTTCTTCTCGTACTCCCGTTTGTTGACACGCCGAGTACCTCCTTGTAAACAGTATAAACCTTCCCACGAAGCTCTTCGGCAATGAATGATCCCAAGACATGACTCAGTGTTTCATCTTCTCTGGCACATCTGCGATAGAGGCTGCCGTCTTGAGATATCCCGTGGATATTTCTATGCTTTCTTTTTACCAGTTCATTTACGTCGCACCGGCACAGATAGATCTTATGACAACGATGGGATAGGATAGAGTCAGGATTAGGAAGAAGTAGATGTGGCCTTAATGAATGTACATCCCAGCACATGCCTGGTATGAAAATGGGAAACCTCGGAAAACCATCTTCAGGGCTGCCGACAGTTGGGTTCGAACCCACTATCTCTCGAGTGCAAGGGGATACATCTAATTGAGGAAACATTACCTAGCGCCATTCAATACATATAAGAACTTGATGGTACTTCACCCAGGTGTTCGCCGGAGTATATTCATTATACAGCTCTGCTCCTAATCCCTGTTGAAATAATTTACACGACTTAACACATTCTCCTTCACGGAGTTCACTGCGCATTTTACTTGTATCAGGAATATAGGTTTTCTGATTTAACATGGGAATAGGATTCAGAATACCGAGTGTATTCAAGCAATCCATAGTCTGTGCTGCAGGGTACCGAGTTGCAAGTACGTAATCATTAGCAGTCCTAATGAGTGTGTTGGAGGCGTTTATGTGCTGCAGGCTGACTTCCGATTCAGCTTTTAATAGTCCAAGAAGGCCTTTATACAACTTTCCAGTGTACAATGCACAGTCTGGAAAATCTCTTGGTAACTGGAGTATTTCATTCAAAACACTTTTAATTATTTTGTCATAAACTCTCAGGAAACTTGTGGGTATTGTTTTTACTCGGCAGTTTGAAATGGGCAAATTAAAGGGGAAATATACTGCATTAACGAATATAAATTTCTGATAAAATGTAAGCAGTGGCAAGGAGACCAACGATTCTATTTTATTGTAATGTGATTTACGACAATTGAGTTAAAAGTAACAGTGCCTCTGAAAGGCACAGTTCTCCTTGTCTTAAGCAATGTATTATGGTATTTTCTTTGATCATTAAATCGTTCATAATTTCGTGTGGCTCTTTCTAGCCGAATCCAGCCCTTGTAAGGCAGACCCTCCGATGAGGGTGGGCGGCATCTGCCATGTGTAGGTAACTGCGTGTTATTGTGGTGGAGGATACTGTTATGTGTAGTGTGTGAGTTGCAGGGATGTTGGGGACAGCACAAACACCCAGCCCCGAGCCATTAGAATTAACCAATGAAGGTTAAAATCACCGATCCGGCCGGGAATCGAACCAGGGACCCTCTGAACCGAAGGCCAGTACGCTGACCATTCAGCCAACGAGTCGGACATTAAATCGTTAAATCATTAATTCGTGCTTTTTTATCTGTTATGGAGTACAGGTCTTCAGTTAAGATATATACACATGTTCTATAGTTTCTCTGTCAATACTGAGTGATACTTTTTCGCCTTTGCTTCCAATCATCATGACTTTTAATTATTTTTTATCCTAATTCTGCACTCTTGGACCTTGCTGTTTAGTTCTGTAAGCATTTTATCGAGGACCGTAGTGTACTCAGATATTACTTTCATATCATCAGCGAACCGAATTCATTCAATTCTCTTGCCTCCAATGTTGACTTCTCCCTTTCCATCAAAACTTTCGCAAACGATATCCTCTAAGTAAAAGTTAAACAAAACTAGTGATAAGCAGTAGACCTGTCTAACTCCTCTCCCTAGTCCGATTCCTTCTGTTAATTCTCCTCACAGTCTTACTCTTGCTGTTTGGTTGTAATAAAAGCCGTTGATCTTCCTTCTCTCTCTCCATTCAAATATACATATTTATTAATATTTTCCTCCTTTATACTGGTATTATAATATTTTCAAGAAATTATTTTAGCCATTTCCCACTGAAGTATATTTTTGGACGTAGTTTTACAAATATTTCTTTTCCGCTCTCCTGCAGGACATTGAATTGTTCAACTGGAATTGCATGTACACAAACTGCTTTTCCATTCTTAATTATTTTAATGGCTTCCTCTATTTTCTCTTCTAGAATACTGAAACCAATCTGTTTCATTTTTCTTCTCCAAATATATACTACTCTCATCTGGCCTGCTACTAACCTCGTATAACCATTCTCTTTCCAATGTCACTTATGTGGTAGAATATAAGTAATGATCACAGAAGTAAGCTGAACCAGGAAAGTATTTCTTAACAAAAATGAATTGCTTGCTCCTAACATATCTATGCATATTACAAAGGTGTTTTAGAATTTTTTATGCGTAGTACGCATTTATATGGTAAACAAATACGAACAAAATATGGTGCAAATGGAAAGAGAACAAGTGCCTTTGAAGTCTGGTGTTGAAAAAGACTATTGAGGGTGAAATGCGTAGAAAGAATCACAAAAAGAGAGACTGAAGTATGTTGTCTGGAATAGAACGATTCGCTGCAATTAGATCAGAAGTAGAAAAATTGATTAAATACATAATAAGACACTGAAGATTTGTTCAGTTGAAATTGAATGGAAGACTTACGGATAAGATTGGCAAGAGAGCGCCAACACCGGAATGTAATAAGCAGATTAGAGGCTCTTACGTCTCCGTTGATAACAATATCGAAGCCACGAATCCTCCAGGTTTTACATGGACATGATACTCAATTACATAAATACCACTTTTTATTGGCCCGGTTTCGAGCAACGGCTACCTTGATGGAAAGCCAGTGACCATTTCACTTTGTTATCACGCCCCCAGATTCGAAGAGATGTAAGATACAATAGTTATCTATAAATGAAGAGGTTAGTACAGAGTTATTTGGCATTAAACCAGCCGTAGGACTTGGGATCGTCAATTTATTATCACGAGAATGTACTATAATCATTGACGAATTCAATAATGTAGTAAGTATATCGCGGTAGTCTCTAGGAAGGAATCTAACCGTTTGGGAAAAAAAAGTAATTAAAGTCATGACCTATACAGATGACTGCTGCCCATACGGATGGCCCGCGGATTTTGGAGTGTCACATGGTAAGTGTGATAAAATCCTCAGCCGTATTGTTTGGATATCGTGACCGAATGAGTTGACTCTCGCATCAGACAAATTCTCAGTTGGACAGGCGAAGCTGAGAGTACCCTTTTTCAGCGCTTGACCCAGAACTCAAATCCCTAAAGTGGCTGGAAATCAACCTTTAGACCTCCGAGTAAGAGGTAAGCACGCTATACCAACAACACGACCCTGGCCGAATAAATCTAGATAAATAGGCCTGAGTAAATAAATAAATAAATAAGTAAATAAATAAATAAATAAATAAATAAATAAATAAATAAATAAATAAATAAATAAATAAATAAATAAATAAATAAATAAATAAGTAAATAAATAAATAAATAAATAAATAAATAAATATCCGGAATGTAGTAAAGCAGTTTCTTTCCTGTGTAATTTGCTATTCAGAAGTGCATACAACTTGCAAGCTCCTTCGAACTGAGCTACTGCTTCAACCACTACACTTGCACTTTAGAAAAATGGTGGAGATAGTCACCTAAAGGAACGGTCCCTATTTCTAAATTATGTACCGCCGAAGAAACGTTCTTGAGGCCTAACGAATCTTCAGTTGAACGGCCCTAATACAATATATTTTTATATTTATTGTAATATGGTGTTATATCGTGTAATAATGGATTTATGCGGCATATGGAGCCTGTAACTCGTTTATCCTGAACAACATGAAGTTCTATTTCGATGTTTTTACGACTCCGCCAGCAATACGAGCAGCTGTTACGCGATAACAACAGCATGGACACGCAGCAGTTACATAGGAAATAAATTAAGTTAGGACAATCAGATGCCACTTTCATTGTACTTGTCCCAAAACCATTTTTTCGGTAAGGGAAATCATTTTAAATAGATCAGACAGACTTCGGTTGAACAAAGCAGTACATAAAAAGGATACAACCTATTTGACTCACGAGGGTAACTACAGTTTATAGACAACAACAACAAATAAATACTCATTCTTGTTCCCTTAATCGCGGATTACAATTAAGCAGGTTGTCATATAGTTAGTTGCCTCCAGGCATGATGACTGGGCACGTTCATAATTTTGAAAATGAGTCAAAAACAGGTTATGCATAGTAAGCATTCATCCAAAACTGAACACGCATTTTATTTTCATAAATTTAAGGTATTTTAGTAGCAGCCGTGTCACAGAGTCTCAAAAACAACAAACGGGAAGCCATGGACGAAAATGAACACTCGAATAACATTAAATTAAGGTAAGACTGCAAAATTTGCAATTCTAAGGTGCCCGTAATTCAAACCTTAACCAGCGTGCAAGACATAATATAAAAACACAGCAGCCCGTTAATTACAGAAATGTCAGGGAAAATTCCTATCCGACTAGTGGACACGTTTCAAAAGTTTCAAAGTCTTCCTTGGGGTCACGTGATCCTTGGAAGAAAATGTGATATAACGCGTGACAGAGTGACATTACTCGGGTATTTTTTTTGCTTTACGTCGCACCGACACAGTTTTGTCTTATGGCGACGATGGGGTAGGGAAGGCCTAGGAATTGGAAGGAAGCGGCCGTGGCCTTAATTAAGGTACATCCCCGGCATTTTCCTGGTGTGAAAATGGGAAACCACGGAAAACCATCTTCAGGGCTGCCGACAGTGGGGCTCGAACCCACTATCCCCCGATTACTGGATATTGGCCGCACTCAAGCGACTTTTTTTTTCGTGTGGCTATTTCTAGCCGGGTGCAGCCCTTGTAAGGCAGACCCTCCGATGAGGGTGGGTGGCATCTGCCATTTGTAGGTAACTGCATGTTATTGTGGTGGAGGATAGTGTTATGTGTGGTGTGTGAGTTGCAGGGATGTTGGGAACAGCACAAACACCCAGCCCCCGGGCCACTGGAATTAACCAATTAAGGTTAAATTCCCCGACCCGGCCGGGAATCGAACCCGAGACCCTCTGAACCGAAGGCCAGTACGCTGACTATTCAGCCAACGAGTCGGACACTTAAGTGACTGCAGCTATCGAGCTCGGTGATATTACTCGTAGTCCATTTCTTCTCCGGGGGAGAATGATCACCTGGCATCGAGTAGAGGAACATCAGTCACCTTGATTAATAATATTGTTACTTATTGACAATTTTAGTATTATGTACTTAACGAACAATGAACAACGACACCATCCGACCCGGACGAAGAACGTAGTTGTAAGAGGTCGTAGTATCTTTAACTCAACGATCCTCGACTTGGTTTGATTTTGTGGTGTAATAATAACGGGACATGTTAAATCTTACCATTTTCTTGTCTGAAGTATGTTGCTGCTGATAATGTGCTATTTTTATTTTAAGTTTCTCAAAGCAAATTTCAAAATATATGGACGCCCAGATAAATCAAGCCTAAATTACAATTCCTCTTTTTTGAATACTAAATAAGTTTTTATAATACAGCTGTCACATGGATATGTCGATATGAGCAGGCTGAGTGCCCTCCTGGGCATAAGTTTTCTGAATCGGTCCCGGCTTAGTCTGGTAGCATTTGAAGGTGGTGAAATATGCCGGAACTCCTCTGGGACAGTTTTCCGACGACTCACCGTTTCCCACAATCATAAAAGTATTTAAAGCGACGTAAATACAATATAACAAGTGAACATTAAAATTAGGTACTTGATCTAAGAGGTAATACAAACGTAGGAAATTAAGCTTAAATGAATAATCAAAAACTGTTGTCCACCCGAACAATTAATGCTATACACTTAGAGACGATAGCGCAGCTGCTACTACTAGGGGAAAAGATTCTAAATATTCAGATAAATATATACTGCCTGATCAGAGTCTGGATCCTTACCTTGATGATCGGCGTAGTGTCTTTCGTTTGAGGCGGCCTCGGATTTGATTCCCAAGAGAGTCAGGGATTTCAACTTTCTCTACTTAATTCCTCTATACCGTGGCCTGGGGGTCTGTGACCGTCTAAATTAAAATCTTCATTTACATACAATTCATCACACCACATACGTACTAACATAGAAACAAGCAATATTGGACGTACCCCTCCACGTATATTTTGGCGTCAGGAAGGGCACTAGACTGTAAAACTGGGCTGAATCTATACAATATGGCCACCTCGAGGGCAGAAATAAAAAGATTATCTGAACAAATTTCTTTGGACAGCCCTCTATAAACCTAAAATATCACTAAAAGCACCGTGGATCTAGCCGTGTTTCTACGGCCGGGTGCCTTTCCTGCTTCAAACGCTACGCGGTGTGATACTGTATATTCACTATTATGCGTTTCTCTGGTTTTAGCACTGTGATATGTTGTGTGTAGATGAAGAGAAGTGTATTAAGACGAACACAAACACCCAGTTCCCGAGGCAGAGGAATTAATCACGCGCAGTTAAAATCCTCAGCCCGGCCGGGAATCCAACTGGGGCTCTCTGAGCCTAAGACTAGCATGATGACCGCTCCGCCAAGGAACCAGATGTCATCATCATCATCATCTGTTTACCCTCCAGGGTCGGCTGTTCCCTCGGACACAGCGAGGGATCCCACCTCTACCGCCTCAAGGGCAGTGTCCTGGAGCTTCAGACTCTTGGTCGGGGATACAACTGGGGAGAATGACCAGTACCTCTCCCAGGCGGCCTCACCTGCTATGCTGAACAGGGGCCTTGTGGAGGGATGGGAAGATTGGAAGGGATAGGCAAGGAAGACGGAAGGAAGCGGCCGTGGCCTTATGTTAGGTACCATCCCGGCATTCGCCTGGAGGAGAAGTGGGAAACCACGGAAAACCACTTCCGGGATGGCTGAGGTGGGAATCGAACCCACCTCTACTCAGTTGACCTCCCGAGGCTGAGTGGACCCCGTTCCAGCCCTCATACCACTTTTCAAATTTCGTGGCAGAGCCGGGAATCGAACCCGGGTTTTCGGGGGTGGCAGCTAATCACGCTAACACTACACCACAGAGGCGGACCGGAGCCAGATGTTCTTTGACGAAATATATCGATGTTTGGAGTATTGCTCTGTATTTTCTTTTTTTTAAATTAGCCTTACGTCTCACCGACACAGATAGGTCTTACGGCGACGATTGGAGAGGAAAGGCCTAGGAATGGGAAGGAAGCGGCCGTGGCCTTAAGTAAGGTACAGCCCCAGCATTTGCCTGATGTGAAAATGGGAAACCACGGAAAACCATCTTCAGGGCTGCCGACAGTGGGATTTGAATCCACTATCTCCCGAATACTGGATACTGGCCGCAGTTAAGCGACGGCAGCTATCGAGCTCGGAGTATTGGTGTTCAACAACACATTGAGTATCAAGCTTATACATATACTATCTGCTGGAACCAAATCTTGAAGATCCGTGTGTTGTTATAAACAATATACTGTATATATATTTGCTATTTGCTTTACGTCGCACTGACACAGATAGGTCTTATGGCGACGATGGGATAGGAAAGGCCCAGGAGTTGGAAGGAAGCGGTCGTGGCCTTAATTATGGTACAGCCCCGGCATTTGCCTGGTGTGAAAATGGGAAACCACGGAAAACCATCCTCAAGGCTGCCGACAGTGGGACTCGAACCCACTATCTCCCGATTACTAGATATTGGCCGCACTTAAGCGACTGCAGCTATCGAGCTCTGTATAAACAATAATAATAAATAATAATAATAATAATAATAATAATAATAATAATAACAATAATAAGAAGAAGTAGAACAAGAAGAAGCGGAGGGGAAGAAGAAGAAGGAGTACTAACTTATTTACATTATAAAATATTAAAATATCCTGTATTTCTTATGAATATTTTAACTCTTGCAGCGTTTAGTGTTTTTTTTTTTTTCATGTAGCTTTACGTCGCATCGACACAGATAGGTCTTATGGCGACGATGGGACAGGAAAGGGCTAGGAATGGGAAGGAAGCGGCCGCGGCCTTAATTGAGGGACAGCCCCAGCATTTGCCTGTTGTGAAAATGGGAAACCACGGAAAACCATCTTCAGGGCTGCCGACGGTGGGGTTCGAACCCACGATCTCCCGAATACTGCATGCTGGCCGCACTTAAGCGACTGCAGCCATCCAGCTCGGTCGTTTAGTTATTAGTTTTTACACTATGAGTAATGGGCAAAGTTCCTCGAGATGCATGGGTAACGTGGTTTATCAACTGCTTGTATCCGTGCAGTAGATTAATCATGAGCAGATGTTTGGTGCATACTATATTCTCAATCATTGGTATATTTATGATGCTTATAGCTTTTCTGAATGAACACTTACTTGTCGGATGCAACTTGACAACGGTTTCGAAATCAAGAAAGACGCAAGAAGAGATAGTATCAGATTCTCCGCTGTGAATCGGAATAAGTCCGGCGGAATATGTGCTGTTGGAGTGCAAGCCGAGCAATTAAGCAGTAGATTTAAATCGGGTTGTGTACATGGTTTTTACTTGCACATTCGGAGAGAGGAAGTATGCAATCTCACCGGGTGAGTTGGCCGTGCGGTTAGGTGCGCGCAGCTGTGAACTTGCATCCGACAGATAGCGCGTCGATGCTGTTAGCAGTCGTGAAGATGGTTTTCCGTGGTTAAACATTTCCACACCAGGAAAATGCTGGGACTGCACCTGAATTAAGGCCACGGCCGCTTCCTCGTCACTCCTGGGCCTTTCCTATTTCACATTCGGCATAAGACCTATTTGTGTCGGTGCGACGTAAAGCAAGTAGTTAAAAGAAATGCAATCTGAAACAAAACGAGTGAAAGTAACCTTACCAACCACTGCTGAAAATGCGCACTGCGACCGGAAGTAAGATGCACAACAGACTAAAATTGCAATTATTTTTAAATGCACAAGTATCTACACCAAGTTTTCGACGTACGTCTCAAGACTGTACGTAGGTTCAAAGGATTTTAATTTTATGAAAGATCAGAATATTTCGAAAACCTGTTATAATGCTATTTTGACTACTTCTGTGCTCCAAATGGAAATCAGCTCACTTTTAGTATCGTGTGAAACGTAAAAATTTCATCACACATGTAACTAAAAGAACATATTTAATCCACGGGGATCTGCAAAAGGAACACGTCAAGAAAAGTGTTCTATATCGAAAATTAAAAATATGAAGTGTAGATTTAAAAAATCAACAGTCGATTCAATTAAATCTAAATGGACGGTAGGTCAATCTAGCTGTGTCTAATTGATACTTAGCCGATCGCGCAGTGACCGAGAAATAATCTCATATTACATTGTCACTTAATATGTTGGAGAGATACTGCCTTGCCGACGTGGTAAAGGCGTGTTCGGTTCACCCAGAAGGTCATGAGTTTGTTTTTTCTAAATTTAAAGAAAGAGACTTCCATCTATGAAGTGGTACATGGCTATAGAATTTACTCGGCCTGCATCAAAAGTGATTGCCAGTTAATTCCTGGGACCAAAGACACGGGGCTAACCATTCTATTCCACATAGTGCCAGGCCTTTATCTTCCACTCCTCCAAGGGCCTTTATGGCAGGCGTGCAGGTGGCTTTGCTTTGGTAATATCTTAGAGCTCGGAAGGATTAGCATTTCCAAGAATGAAGTAGTGTCGATAGGGAAGAAGCCTAAGAGGATCGAACGTCAGGTTGGGCAACAAAATTGAAAGAGGTGGATCACTTTAAATATTTATGATTCGCATTCTCTAGTTCGGCTTAGGTTGGTACGTTCCTTACGACGAGAAGGTTTACAGCACACCTTACCATTTATTTAAATGCGCTATACATCCCTGGGGATCAATGAGCAAAATTTATGTGGACTTCCGTCTGCATACATTCGTCTGCATTTAAATAATGTGCACCCATGTACTATGAAGGAGTCACAATAGCCACAAAAATCGAAAATGTTGCATCAATTCAAAATACAGCATTTCGGCTGTATTTTTATTATTATTATTATTATTATTATTATTATTATTATTATATTTTCTTGAATTTCACATTGGAATCGAAGCAATTCAGTCACCAGTCCAGGACAATAAATTGCTTTCACCCTGTCTCCTCTCTCCACAAAGCGAACTAATGGCAATTCTGTTTATATCGTTTTACTTCATTCGTCTGTATACAGTCTCAAAATGTACTAATTAATAACAGGAATGTATGGATTCCATGGTGATCGTCTGTTTCTGGAGAATGATAACAACGTTACTAATTAACTCATACACAACGTGCTCCAAGTCGGTATCTGGACAATTTCTCATTAAAACAGTATACTTCATTAACCGTGCAGCTTCCTTTTGTACTGAGAGCTCGTAATAAATAATTTAATTTGATATATAAGGTTATTTACGTAAACAGATCTCTGAAAGGAAAAGATTGTATCCTGCTCATCACAATAGAACCTATTGTTGTAGCAGCACGCGTTCTATGTTCCTTGTCAACCATCGGGAGTAAGTTCTACAGGTTCTATAGAAGTCTAGAAATATGACAACATATTCTTTTGAATGAACACTGTGCTTTTTTCCTATAATGCAATATTTGACTATTTAAGCTTAAGAACAAGGAATGGCCATTTCTAAACTGGCGCTGGCATTCTCGTTTTTTTTATAACTGGGCAATTTTATCCCACTATACAACCGAGGCTACGTCCATAAACTATTACCAAATATGAAAGTAACCTCTCTGGCTCCTATTATTTGAAGTTGGATTCCTGGTCGGTATGGATAAAGCTCACCGGCCTAGGAAGTAACTGTATGTACCTATGTTGAGTATTTAGCCCGAAGGTTGGTTTGATCCTCCACAGCTCTACCAAAAGCTATCACAGATAGCCTAGGTGTCACTGAAGAGGCATGCTAAGGAAATTAAGAGTGAGGTAGTTTCCCGTTGCTTTCCTCACCGAGCCAGAAGTTGTTATTGCATATCCGTCTGCCAAGCCCACTGAAATGCATCCATCTACCGACCGTATGAGCGATATTTTCACGCCATTCATAACAGGGACTGGTTGCATATGGAATAGTATTACTAGCATCGCTCATACCTCGGTCACTTTCATAATATCAAAGCCAAGGATGTGACTGAAACAGGTCAATGAAAGTAACAAATTGCTCTAGCCCATACCAGAAGACATAGGCCTATAGTGCACTGTAAATACTACATCACGCCTGCAAGGGCATAGGAAAATGCCAATAAACCGCAAGCCTTGTTGGATTCATCACCGGTTGCGGTTGCATTGTAATTTTTACGCAGTTTTTCGCAGAAAAGCTGTTAGGTATATTTCTTTCTAGCTATTTGCTTTACGTCGCACCGGCACAGATTGGTCTTATGGCGACGATGGGATAGGAAAGGCCTAGGAACGGGAAGGAAGCGGTCGTGGCCTTAATTAAGCTACAGCCTGGTGTGAAAATGGAAAACCACGGAAAACCATCTTCAGGGCTGCCGACAATGGGGTTCGAACCCGATTACTGGTTACTGGCTGCACTTAAGTGACTGCAGCTATCGAGCTCGGTTAGGTACATTTCATGGTACGTACTGTGTGACAGAAACTGTAAATGTAACAGTTGTATTAATTTCCATATCATTACCAGCGTATACCAAACAATTGTGGAACAACCTTGCTGGGCCTTCGCCAATGAAGTTGCCGTTTTTCATCCCCGAAGGCCTGCAGATTACTAAGTGATACGTGTTCAAAGTGACGATATCTCTCGGCCGATATTCTTGGCTTTCTAGACCGAGGTCGCTATCTCACCATCAGCTAGCTCCTCAATTATTCTAACGTAGACTGAGTGCACCTCAATCAGCCCTCAGAGCTAGGAGAAAATTCCTGATATGGCCGCGAATCGAACTCGGGATCTCCTGATAAGAGGCAGGCTCGCTATCCCAAGACAGATGAACCGGCATATAAAGTGTATGGAGACTCACATTAAACTACCGGGCGAGTTCGCCGTGCGGTTAGAAGTGCGCGGCTGTGAGCTTACATCGGGGAGATAGTGGGTTCGAATCCCACTGTCGACAGCCATGAAGTTTTTCCGTGGTTTCCCATTTTCACACCAGGCAAATGCTGGGGCTGTACCCTAATTAAAGCCACGGCCGCTTCCTTCCAACTCCTAGGCCTTTTCTTTCCCATCGTCGCCATAAGAGCTATCTGTGTCGGTGCGACGTAAAGCCGCTAGCAAAAGAAATGCATTAAACTAATACAATGTCCTTTAATGCAAATAACACGTCCGATGTAATCTTCATCACTGCTGCTACTGTTCTTCATACTACCCTCTAAAGGGAGTTGGTGACCTGGATTGAATGTTATACCAACTAAACTTTTTAGACTTCCAATATCGACCCGAAGCTAAAACTTGAAGCTACCGTTCCCACGCCCAGTAAATCACAACTTTGATGTTAGTTGATTTAAGGTGGTCACACTTCTGCTGGAGTTCAAGTCTCGAGAAAGCTGCACAGGTGTTGTAAGTCCAGCAATTTTCTACTTCATATCAATGAACTATCTCAGATATCAAGTCCATTAGATGTCTCCCTGAAGAAATAAATACCGAAAACAGACTAGAAGGAATTTCTTAGAGTCACATCGAAAGTAAAGGGCTCTGTTCATTAATACCATAGGCCTGTTAAACCTACAATTTATTGAATATAATGTATGAACAATCTCACCTTCATTTTCAAATGATTCAGTGCCGTATGTTGTACAACAAATCCAAAATTCGCTCACTGAATTGAGAACTTAACTAGTATCTAGGTCCGTCAACTTGACATGTGTTTTTTCTAAGCTCTGGAAAGCATTCATTCCGATTACATTGGACATATTCGCGAAGTGACAAACTGGTTTGATAGAATGCAGTTCGGGTTCAGGTTCAGGTTATTCCAGTGAGGCTCAACTTCTAGGATTCAAGAGAGATATAATGGGATATTCTTTATTCTGGAGGTACAATTGACTGTATCGTTATTTATCTAAATCGCAACTTTTGATACGGTATCTCACTAAAGACAATTTACAAACATCAAGGCTATTGGTCTAGATAAAATAGTGGTTGAATGGGTGGCGAATTTGTAGAAAATGGACTTTAGAATATTAGAGTAGGTGAAGTGTTACCTTATCCTGTAACGATAAAGAGTGGGGTAATACAAGGCAGTATTTTTGAACCTTGATATCTTCTTATACTGGGTGATCCTCTTGCCCTAACTAATTTCGTTTTATGCAGCCCAAGTAACCGACGGTTTTACTCGTATATGTGTAATGAAAACATGGCCGTTCTGGTACGTACAGGAAAAGCAATGAGGTATCTTTGTATTTAGTGCCTGACCATAATAAAATTGGCAATCACAAGTGCACTCTCTATATTATATGAAATGAAACGTCTGGGAAACGCGAAGTTCGCATTGTGACTGCGTTAAAACTATTAGACGAGTTACCGGTATAATATGTACACGCTCTGCCGCAGTGTACTGTAGCGTAGTTGTTATGGGCATGGAACGGGGCGTGTGACGTTGGAGGCTCGAATCCGGGTCGAGAGCACTTGCTTTAAATTTCTGTGTTCATAATATTTACCTCAAGGTACAATAAATTTTCTCCCTTATGCATATTTTTTGTGAATGACAGTGTATGTGGCCCTACGAAGGGCCGATTTGACATCAGGGTCGGATAAGTATGGAATAGGAAGTAGGAGGAACAAACTCCATCCTATTGAAAGCACATCGTTAAACTATCTCCAAGTGACATAACCTCTGGCAGGAACGGGAGTTCATTGTAGAGGAGGTGCAGGTAGCGTGTGTCTGTTAAATGCTAATCGAAGAAATACGGTCAGATATGGCGATCACCCAAGATTCCACACCATACATTCACTCCCCATTGTACTTGATAAGCTGCCTGTCGCACCCAGAAAGGATTGCCAGCACTCCAATAGTGCATGTTGTGGCAGTTAATGGTTCCATTATTGTGAAATCGCGATTCGTCCGAGAACAAGATTTCCGATATGAATGCTGCATCATTGTCCACGTTTCCTAATAGCCATTGACAGAAATTCATTCGAGCTTCGAAATCTCACCCGTGGAGCTCTTGGTGTAGCTGTAGATGGTAGGGGTGATATTTATGTGCATGCAATATTCGCCTTACGGACGGCTGCCTTATATTCAAGTGTTGTGCAATTGCCCGTATACTCGTGAGTGGATTAGTGCGAGCTGTCTCTCGGACAGGTGGTACTCTTTCAATTGCGCCTGTTGTCCGAACGCGTTTTTCAACACTGCTGAAAGTCTTTACAGTCGGATGTCGCCTGTCTGGACACCTTTTCTGGTACAGACGTAGTGCCTGGCACGCATTTCCCCTTGCTTCCCCATAGCTGTGCGCCTCCGTTGTGTGGTGGTTAGTGTGATTAGCTGACTCCCACGGAGGTCCGGATTCGATTCCTGGATCTGCCGCGAAATTTGGTAAGTGGCACGAGTACTGGAACATCTATGTGGAATGATAACGTGAGGGCTACCTCACGCTCCAGGACACTGCCCTTGAGGCAGTAGAGGTGGTATGCCTCGCTGAGTCCGAGGGAGAAACCAACCCTGGAGGGTAAGCTTCAGACTTTGGTTTGGGGGATGAAGCTGGGGAGGATGACCAGTACCTCGCCTACGCAGCCTCATCTGCTATGCTGAAAAGGGGCCTTGTGGGGGGATGGGAAAACTGTAAGGGATAGACAAGGAAGAGGGAAGGAAGCGGCCGTGGCGTTAAGTTAGGTACCATCCTGGCATTTGCCTGGAAAACCGCTTCCAGGATGGCTGGGTGGGAATCGAGCCCACCTCTGTTCAGTTGAACTCCCGGGGCTGAGTGGACCCGTTCCAACCCTCGTACCACTTTTCAAATTTTGTGGCAGAGCCGGGAATCGAACCCGGGCCTCCAGAGGTGGCAGCTAACCACTACACCACACAGGTGGACATGGAGATCACGCAGTGTTGAATTATGTTCGAACGGAAGTGTTTTTGAATGGGAAGCTACGCAAAGTGCAAACGAATTTCCGGGTGAGCAAACAAGTAAACAGTTGAAATGGGCCATGGCTTACGTCGAGCATCTTCGTTGTATAAATCACTTACTGGTTCCCGGCGACTCTGTAGGGATTACGGAAGAGGTTGAATTATCGGGAATGCAAATTTTTAAATCTATTTTGACGGTAATAGAAGAAAATATATTTGTAATAGATGAGAAGGAGAGAAAAGGGGATGGGGTAAAGACTGGTAGCAGCGTGACTCGAACTCATCATCTTCATAACTGAAATGGGAAACCTTAACCACCCGACCACCTCGCCACAGTCTCTGGCTTGATGGTACCTGGCATGCTAAACCCCTCGTAACTTCTTTCGACTTTTTCAAAATCGCCTTTTTCGAAAAAAAAAAATTGAAGCTTGCGCGCTACTACTTTGCCAGTGTGTTTTTGTGATGTAGTACTACCAACCTACAAAGTTTGAACAAAATTGGTGATGCGGACATCGTGACCTCCCCTTGTTAGAATGGGAGAGAGAATGGAAATGAGTAGCTTTTATGGCAAATGAGGTAAACTCAAAGTATGTCCCAAGGAATCACTGGACTAGTGGAAGGAATATTTTGAAAATTTTTCAACGTAAAAAGACTTCGCGAACAACCGAGCTTATGGGTGTGGTGACAATGATGTCAGTGAAATTTCGCTTGAGGAACTGGAAAGGATGGTATATAAATTCCATTGTCATAAAGGAGCAGGAATAGTTAAATTAAACCTGAAATGGTGAAATATAGTGGGAATTGAGGGATGAAATGGCTTCATAGAGTAATAAGGTTATCATGGAATATTAGTAAGGTACCTTCTATTTGGACGAAAGCTGTAATTGCACCTACCTATAAGCAAGGATCAAGGAGGATTTAAACAACTTCCGAAGTATGCCATTGATCAGTGTACCAGGCAAGGGGTTTACTAAGCAGTTTGGAAGGGAGTGTGCGGTAAGTGGTTGACAGTAAGTCGGATGAAAACCAGTGTGGTTTCAAACCAGAGAGAGACTATCGCGATCAGATTTCAGTATCTGTCAGGTAACTATAGAAAATGTTACAAGAGGCTATTTCTAGCCGTGTGCAGCCCTTGTAAGGCAGACCCTCCGATTTGGGTGGGCGGCATCTGCCACGTGTTGTTGTGGTGGAGGATAGTGTAATGTGTGCTGTGTGAGTTGCAGGAATGTTGGGGGACAGCACAAACACCCAGCCCCCGAGCCATCAGAATTCACCAATGAAGGTTAAAATCCCCAACCCGGCCGGGAATCGAACCCGGGACCCTCTGAACCGAAGGCCAGTACGCTGACCATTCAGCCAACGAGTCGGACACAAGAGGAATAGAGAGTTATGATTATGTTTCCCAGATCTAGAGAAGCCATTTCAGAGAGTATCGTCGGAATAGATGGGCAATTATAGTGTTAACCTTAGATTGTTAAAGCAAACTAAGGCATTCTTGTTGGCAACTGGCCAGTAGTGAGAAAGGATGGTTCAATTTAGTTACGGGAATTAGACAATCATACAATCTTATTAAGGTATCTTTTGCCTGCTGCCATTTCTTGATGGATACAGTACTTCTGTATCCATCCCTTGGCACAGGCCAGAGTAAAGTGTAGCTTTCACCGAAGTCCCAGTCTCATCCATGGCTGTGACAATATGGAAGCTGCTGGGGTATGGGTGGTGCTGAGTATTGACATTCAGAGCACGACTAGTGCATCTGAGTGTTCTGAAAGGTGTTGCTCATAGGGTCAGTCGTGCTGCAATAGCACTTTCTGACCCAGTGAGGAAAGCAATGGCAAACTACCTTACTCCTCGTCTTGCCTAGTACGCCTCATTTTGGTGCTGCCATTGGTTTTTGCAGTTTCCTTATAACCGCATAACCTTTGGTGGTGCTATTTGAGGATCCAACCAGCCTCTGGGCTGATGACCTAACAGACAGACAAGGTATCTTATACCATAATCTTCGTTGTTTGCATTTTCATCTCCTGAAATGTATGTAGTGGTAGGGAGGGATTAAGTTAGGTGGAAATAAAGTAAGAAGTTTGGGCTATGCCGAAGCCTTGGTCTAAACGAAGACTGTACTGAAAACCTGGAATGGGATATCTTGGAACTTGAAAATAGGTGCAATGTATTTGATACGAGAATTGACCTCTCCAATAATAAAGTGATATCGGTAGAGAAGAAACCTAAGAGAATTGCATGTTAGGTTGTGAATACAATGTCGTGTCAACCCCAGTTGGAGCTCAGGACTCATTCTTCCGAGGATCGAACCCTTGACCGGGAACGTAGGAGGAATGGTGTCGCTGAGACATACATTAATCTTATAGGGGAAATTATAAGCTAATAGTAATGACTATGTAATGGCAACAAGGCCAAGGAATCATAATTATAATGCTGATATAAGTAAATTAAGAATCATATAAGATTTAAGAGTTTGAAGGCACACCAAAAGCTGTAAGCAACAAGTTGTGTAATTAGAAGTAAGGCTTGGTCGAAGTAGGTGAATCATATGCTGCACCCTGCTAAAGGTGCGTAGTATATCTTCAGAAAAGGTGGATAGAGAGTGAACGGAAGGAGGCAATTCCGTTTTCGTGTGTCTGTGGACAGTCTCCATAGGATGAGAACTTCGATGGCCTTCTCGAAGGGAGGCGAAAGTTAGTGAAGGTATAAAACAGCGGTACACACCCTGATCGAGGCTTTTTTGGAACAAGTCGACTAGAAGTGCGGGCGGAAGCCCTGTCAGTCAGGTCTCCGATGATAATAATAATAATAAGGTCCAAGTGTGGACTTAGAGTATTCACTTCAATACTTCGACCACGCCAAGTCTTCTATGTCAGCGTCATTTGAAGTTAGGAAGGAGATTGTAAATACTGTATATAATTATACATACTCATCAGTCTATTATTAAAGGAAGGTTTTGGGAAACAGAGGACTTCGTCTCTTCACACGTAGCAAATCTCCCAGGCCCATTGAACTACCCCTCATTACCGCTCGGAGGAAGTCAATCTGATTATTCATCATTTCTCGTCGTGGCAAAGCCTGTGTCACGACAACAAAACTGGAACAGGTAGGTCACTTCAAGTATTTAGGATGGGTTGTTATTCTCCTAGGATGATAGTGAAGTAAGTGAGATTGAATCGAGGTGAAGTAAAGCAACTGCAGTGAGCTTGCAGTTGCGATCAACAATAATCTGTAAGAAATAAGTCAACTCCTGGACGAAATTATCTGTACAGTGGTCTGTTTTCAGACCAACTTCGCTTTGCGGGAGTGAAAGCTAGGTTGACTCTGGATATCTTACTTATAACTTAGAATTAACAATCATGATAGTTGCGGGAATGATTGTGGTAGGAACAGCTTGGAACAGTGGATAGAGGGTACTCGGAATGGGAATATGAAGGCTAAGTTAGCAATGAACTCGGCAGATGAAGCTGTACGCGTAAACCGACTTTGGTGGTGCGGTCATGTGAGGTGAATGGAAGAGGACAGGTTACCTGGGAAAATAATGGACTGGACCATGGAGGGTAAGAGGAGTGGAGGGAGATCAAGACAACGATGTTTAGACTCCGTTTCTAACGGTTTGTTGATAAGAGGTATGGAACTAAACGAAGCCACAGGGTTAGTTACAAATAGGGTATAATGGAGGCATTTAGTTAATTCGCAGAGATTTACAGACTGAACGCTGGAAGATATGTGTAGGCTATGTATTTGTTTAAAATTCCTTTCCATTGAGTTCCGAGATGCCTAAATTCATGTAGGTTATCAGTCTCATGATATACTGGAGAAGATTGATTGTCTCAACAGAGTCTGACGTTGGTTCTATGTTCTATTCCCAGGCTTGGCTTCTTTTGGCCCCTCTTGTGTTGTTCTACGTAATTCATTTCCATCCTACACACTTCTCATTTTCTTTAACGAAGTCAAAGGAAATGCTGGCCCTTCTTCGTGTAACAAATAATTTCGCACAATTACTGCATAAAATTAATCTCAACAACGTTTCCTGAATATTCAGCATTTAATCTAATTTGACTCAATGACATTCAAGGAGAATTCAAAATAACGTCCACGGTATGTTTGTTGTTCATTAATGTACACTATTAAAACGTACTAACAAATAAATTGCCCTTAGTGCCATTCTAAAAACCAACGTGATATCTTCTCAAGGGTAGAATGTTCATTATTTACTGATTCCATCACCGGAGTGAATGGAATTGCGGGCGAGAAGAATATAATGGTTGTTGTTTTCTTCTGTGTTCCTTCTGTGACTGATTGTAACTCTTCTAATTAAAAATACATCAGCGCTCGGGGAAGGAAATTGTTATCCGAGTTAACTGGAGCTCTTTCTATGAAGGCACAGTACTATCATTCCGGGTGAGCACTATGCTACGCATACTTTATTACAAAGTGTTCCGATAATTAACATTATAATTTATTGTCTTTACTATGAAACGAATTTGAAAGTGAAACCTTTGCAGCGTGGTTAGTAATTAAAGACTTTCAAATCCTATCCCTAAATATTACGTATAATACACAAATTACGAAAAATATAATAATTAGGTTATTATGTATAATGTTTTTCCTGAGACTGCAGATCTCGAGAAGTTGCTGAATGGTATGGACGGAGTCTTGTATAAGGAGTACAACATGAAGATAAATAAGTCCAAAACAAAAGTAATGGAGTGCGGTCGAACGAAGGCAGGTGATGGAAGTTAGATTAGGTCATGAAGTCTTAAAGGAAGAAGATGAATATTGTTACTTGGGTAGTAAAATAACTAACGATGGCAGAAGTAAGGAGGGCATAAAATGCAGATTAGCACAAGGAAGGAAGAGCTTTCTTAAGAAAAGTAATTTTTCTCACTTCAAAAATTGATATAGGAATTAGAAAGATGTTTCTAAAGACATCTGTATGGAGCGTGGCATTGTATGGAAGTGAAACATGGACGAAACTCGCTCAGAAAGGAAGAGAATAGAAGATTTTGAAATGTGGTGTTACAGAAGAATGCTAGAAGCTGAGATGGATAGATCGAATTACGAATGAAGATATTCTGAATCGAATTGGTGAGAGAAGGTTGATTTGGCTAAATTTGACGAGAAGAAGAGACAGAATGATAGGACACATCTTAAGACACCCAGGACTTGTTCAGTGGGTTTTTGAAGGAAGTGTAGGTGGTAAGAACGGTAGGGGTTGACCAAGGTATGAATATGACAAGCAGATTAGAGCAGATGTAGGATGCAATAGTTACGTAGAAATGAAAAGGTTAACAAAGGATAGGGTGGTACAGAAAGCTGCATCAAACCAGTCTATGGACTGATGACTCAAACAACAACATGTATAATCTTCAGTGATTCTGGAAGGTTTGATAAACACACATAGATTTCTGTTTCTAAATTTAATTTTCAGATGGATTGCTTATTTAATATTTTTTTTATAAACACAGATGAACTGGGTATTCATTTTTATCGACGAGTTTAAGAAATATCCAAAATGGGTTACTTTAATAAACGGAAGAATGGCATATAGGCCCATTGAATGTCCTCTTGTAAATGACGTCTAACCTTTCAAATTAAAATATGATATTGACAACGTTTCTATTGAACATGAGAAATACACGCTCATTATCAGTTTTAGAGGCAGCTAATACCTCGAATTAAATTTTACCCTCCAGGAGGTGCGCCTGAAATTTAACATGACTATGCGCGAATTGGTAGGCCTACCTACTTTACACCTCGCATTTCAGTTTCATACCTCTTCACATAAACATGGGGAATATCTCATTTCCGAAATTTTCTGTACTAACATCACTAAATAATAGCATATTGCTGTTTATTCATGCATTATAGCTAGTGAATATGCAATAGTAAGAATTATTTCCACACACCTCGCGTATCGACGGATTATGGGCGGAGCCCAGTCTCATTGCGGAATATTTCCCCTTCGGCCTTGGGGGCCCTTGAGTACACTTTCCAACATTGGTATTAAACTTGATTGCTTAGATGTGGTAAGTGGTGGTACTTGTTGAACGCAGTCGAGCTGGCCAGAATTATTTCCACACTTGAAAACTGTCCAATGAATTCTATTTCTTTCATACGAGCAACTACTTCTTCTTCTTAATCTGCTTACCCTCCAGGTTTGGTTTTTCCCTTGGACTCAGCGAGGGATCCCATCTCTGCCGCCTCAAGGGCAGTGTCCTGGAGCTTCAGACTCTGGGTCGGGGGATACAACTGGGAAGGATGACCAGTACCTCGCCCAGGCGGCCTCACCTGCTATGCTGAATAGGGGCTTGCGGGGGGATGGGAAGATTGGAATGGATGGACAAGGAAGAGGGAAGGAAGCGGTCGTGGCCTTAAGTTAGGTACCAACCCGGCATTTTCCTGGAGGAGAAGTGGGAAACCACGGAAAACAACATCGAGGATGGCTGAGGTGGGAATCGAACCGACCTCTGCTCAGTTGACATCCCGAGGCTGAGTGGACCCCGCTCCAGCCCTCGTACCACTTTCTAATTTTGTGGCAGAGCTGGGAATTTAACCCGCGCCTCCGGGGGTGGCAGCTAATCACACTAATCACTACACCACAGAGGCGGACTCATACAAGCAACTGCTAGCTAAACAAATCTGTTCAGCGCAATTTGAAATTGATGAAATTACTTCTCTACTTCCTCTAATTCCAGGACGAGTATTCAACTTCTTCATTGTTGCAAGAATCACATGAGTACGTAATTTTCACGCGTTTGTTACAGGATAACTGACTGTAGGTAGTTCATTGAATGTAATTTGCTCGAATACAGAAAACATCATTTACCACGTTTCTTCTTCACTGACCGAACAAGGTGGCCGTGCGGTTAGGGGCGCGCAGCTGCGAGCTTGCATGCGGGAGGTAATGGGTTCGAACGCAATTGCCTGCATTCCGATTTTCGCACCAGGAAAATGCTGAGGCTATACCTTAATTAAGGCAATGGCTGCTTCCATCTCATTCCTATTTCATCGTCGTCTGTGTCCCTGTCTGTCGGTGCGATGCAAATCCAATTGTAAAGTCTTCTTCCCTGCTGCATCTGGGTTCATTTAATTTACTTCATGTCTACAATCAATGCCTGAAAATTTTCTGATATTGGATGGCAGACACTTTATGGTTGGTTTTTTTCTATGAGTTGTGATTTCGTAGCAGATAAATGCCAGCTTTTCAAGAAATTCATTCTGTTCGTTTCTAGGATTTAAAGACTGGAGAATTTAAGTGTTTATATGAGCTATGTTCAACACTGGGTAAAACAGTGACGTAGCCCATTGCCTTGTAATGCTTGATACACTGTGTACGCCTCCCTTGGTTCCTTTTGGGTCAGTTCCGCCCTCTGAAGCAAGACCATTCTTATCACTGACTTCCCAGTAGCTGTTTCAGTATCGTTTCCTTGCAATGTACATATAAGTTTTAAAACTCAGTTCTTTTTAGGAACATAATATGTAGTCTGTTACATTTTTCTGTAATATGAATAAAGATATCCATATTTCTCGCCATTTCTTAGCCTGAAACTCGACTTTTATCAGCGTACTGTTGCAGTTAAAATTGTTCTCTATGAGGGTCGTTACCAATCGATAACTGGTGTACCACTTATCAATCGTGATGCTATATTTACATAATTTTGAAAATATCAATTTTTCACCATTTTTTTAGTTTTCTCATCTCCAAAATATGTTTATCACAGCCCTCATTTGGAGCTCCTTTTGAGTCAGTATCTTCTTCTGAAGAGATCTTTCCCTTGAGATAGAGCTTATGGTCACATCTAGTGATGACTTCATAGACTTCATGTGATTCTAAGGGGAAGGGAGAATCATAGCCCAACGGCATAGTCGTTGACTTCTCACCAAGGCGGCCGCCTTTCGAATCCCCACCAGTGCACGTGTAGTAAACAAAGTAATTTAAACTCTAACATGTATCAGTGTATTAGGAAATTAATGAGTTGAAGCACTTACTTCACCGAACTCGATAGCTGCAGTCGCTTAAGTGCGGCCAGTATCCAGTATTCGGGAGATAGTGTGTTCGAACCCCACTGTCGGCAGCCTTGAACATGGTTTTCCGTGGTTTCCCATTTTCACACCAGGCAAATGCTGGGGCTGTGCCTTAATTAAGGCCACGGCCGCTTCCTTCCCAGTCCTAGCCCTTTCCTGCCCCCTCGTCGCCATAAGACATATCTGTGTCGGTGCGATGTAAAACAAATAACAAGACACTTACTTCATAGTACGCGCGGGTTTGGCTGCATTGTGGCCTGCCTGGGACTCTTTTCGAATAAAAACAACAATGGAGCCACCCAAGTGAATTCCAACATTTACACTGAACAACCAAGTTCATAGTGCAGGAATAGCAGACGCGCAAGCAATATTGGTAAGGCTACAATTCTGCTAAGTTGAAAAAAAATAGTGATGTATTTTACACTATGGTGCACCTGCTGAAGGTTTGATTCGGAATGCAGGCTCACTAAAAGGGTATTTAATTGAGTTGCAAAATGATAAGCTAATCGAATGAAAATATTCACAGTGATTGTAAATAGGAAAACAATATTTGTGTTTATTTACTTGCGGCAATGGTTTGCGATCTATAGATGACATTTAAATATTTCAGAATGAAGGATTTAGTTCATAATTGAAAACAAACTGTAGTTACAAAATGATAAGATCACTTCTGCCCTCTAAATGGGCATTATTTTACAGATACCCAAAACACCCTGTCGGTCATAGTCTTCGAGAGGTTCTGAAACACAAAAATGTTGATCATTATCCACGCAGAAATTATAAATGTCTTAATTTCATTGACATTATAATACTTCTTCTCACCTTCATACTCTGGCCTCCAAAAATTCCCCGTAAGATTCCCGCCAAGTTAAGGACTTTCGAAATGGCTGCCCACTTAATTACTAATCATGTTTGCGCTGAAACTAGTTCTTGCTGAAATTGGCACGATGATCTGATGCGCTATATTGTAGGAATACCCATAAATCTGTACCAGTCTCCTCCGTAACTAGTAAAAGGTGTTCTACAAGCCGTTTCGGATAGTCTGTAGCTTTCGTGCGGTCTGCGTTTTAAGAAAGATTAGTCTTTCCTCGATAACCAAATCCATGCCACATCATCAGAGTTTGCTGCCTCATAGAAAATATTCATCCTATTGTAATTACAGATATTATACACTTATACAAATTAAATATGCTACAAAATGTGGTAAGAATGTAAAATATTACAAGAACATTGTCCAGATCATGAAGAAATTAACCACTTCATCGACTGTCATCGGAAAGTCGACGGTGTCCTCACTCTAGGACCTGGCCTCACAGTTCTACTGTACGTTACGTGGTGGATGATCAGTATTTTAGCTCCAGAGTCACACTCCAACGATGGTATTTTACAACACTTTTGGGTGGCATCTGGGCATCTCCTGTTGTTAGTGCCTATTCTGTTCAGGAATGACCAGATTCTATGCGGCAGCTCAAAGACAGATGAATTTGTTATTATTATTATGGCAGACCTCAGGAATTTGAAGAGAAGTTTATTTCCAGAAATCTATGACATTGGATTTCTTAACAATTAACCATTGAAAGCCTGTACGGACTGTTGGTTATTTTATTGTATCATGGATGGAATGCATTCCTCCGTCAGACACCTCGAAGAGATTTATGACAGGTTAGACAGTTGTTATGTAGGAGTTCATCTATTCGTTCTATTGCTGATTCACATCTGCTATTGAGTTGTATGTCAACCTTTATCATGTCGACGTCGTTCAGCTAAGCAGGTTCACTATGTTCTGCGCAGAATAGAGCAAGCCAAGAACTAAGATAAGTGCAATGATAGAGGAGCCCCATTTAGTGCCACGTATACACATTTGTCAATGCGATTGCATTCCCACTGTTCATGTATGGATGTGAGAGCTGGACGCAGAAACAGGCAGACAAAAGGAAGATTGAAGATTTTGCGCTCTGGTGTTGGCGAAGACTCGTACGAATACCATGGACTGAAAAAATCACCAATAAGGCAGTTTTAGAGCGTATTAAGCCCCATATGTCGTTGTTTTGTAAAATTATGAAGCTGAGACTAGCATACTGTGGCCACGTTATGCGATCAGTTGCAATAGAGAAAGCAGTAATGCTAGGAATGATCAGCGGTACAAGAAGACCAGGTCGCCAGAGCACTGGTTGGTTAAACACCATCACCCTGGAACAGCTAGAGGAGGCAGTGTGAAATAGGAAAACATAGAATCGCCGATGGTCGTTTTCGACTGAACTGATGACTTCATTCTTAACTATTGTGTTATTCTTAGTTTGGTTTCAGTATTTTCCAAACCTTTCATATATAAAAGCGTCCTATTTGAGATAACTCCAAAGTTCTTATATTGCCTTTATTGATCTTACTAAGGCATTTGACTCTGTGAACGAAGAAGCTTTGTGGAACATTTTAGCTCAATATGGTTTTCCGCAGAAATGTATTGCCATCATGAAATTGCTCTGCACTGATATGATGGCAGCTGTCATTGGCAACGGCTCTATTGGTGGGTCATTCCATATCAATACCGGTGTTAAGCAAGGCTGTGTGATAGCCCCCAATTTGTTTTCCTTGTATGGTGCCGCTGTCATGAAACTTGTCAGAGATGATCTCCGTCCAGGAATACATATAACTTACAGGATGGATGGTAAACTTTTAAAATTGAGCCATTTAAAGGCAGGAACTCGGACATCCTCTGCAGAATTAGTTGAGTTACAGTATGCTGATGATAATGCTGTCGTAGCTCAGACACAAGAAGAGCTTGTGATAATTCTGAATACTTTTCCCGCTGCGTACAACAAGATGGGACTCAAACTGAATACCAGCAAAACACAGATCCTATACCAACGAGCCCCTGGGGAAGGACGCAGACATATCAATGTCACAATTGATGGAGTGAGCCTTCAAGTTGTAAACACCTTCCCATACCTTGGCAGCACCCACTCATCAAGCACAAATATAGATTCAGAAATCCAACACAGAATTAATCATGCAGGAGCATACTTTGCTAAGTAGAGATCTCGAGATTTTGACAATCATGATGTCAGTATCGCAACAAAGATTCTTGTGTATAATTCTGTTGTAGTTCCAACCTAACTCTACGGATCTGAATCCTGGACATGCTACAGTCGACACCTTAAGATGCTGGAACAGTATCATCAGTGTTGCTTGAGGAGAATACTGCAAATAACTTGGCAAGACAGGCGCACAAAATATCAGCGTTCATGAAGAGGCACACACCACCAGTACAGAACTGATGGTTTTAAGACGCCAGCAACGATGGACAGGGCACGTAGTTCGCATATCCAATAATCGCATTCCCAAACAAGTGTTTTACTCTGAGCTATCAGTAGGTAAACGCTGTGTAGGCGGTCGGTCAGAGGAAGCGATTTAAAGATTGTAATCAAGGCTAACATGAAGAGATATAACATTGAGTTTGATAACTGAGATCTCGCATCCGGGAGATAGTGGGTTCTAACTCCACTGTAGGCAGCCCTGAAGATGTTTTTCCGTGGTTTCCCATTTTCACACCAGGCAAATGCAGGGGCTGTACCATAATTAATTCCACGGCCGTTTCCTTACCATTCCTCGGCCTTTCCTGTCCCATCGTCGCCTTAAGACCTATCTGTGTCGGTGCGACGTAAAGCATCTCGCAAGAAAAAAAGGGATAACTGAGAGGATGTAGCCCTTGACCGTTGTTTGGGAGATCACTGGTCCATTACGGCACACTATCTTTTGAAGAAAACCACCGACTACAGTGCATGGCAAGAGGCAACGTAGGAAATATAAAGAAGTGCTGAGGAGAAATATAAATAACATGACTGCTCCTCCTGGGACTACCTGTCATCACTGTGACAAATTGTGTAACTCCCGCATTGGACTGTATAGTCATCTCCGAACGCATAGATGAAGAGGCATCCTATCTGGAAGGCAAACCTACTCGATTACGAGTAGATTTGCTATCCATCATACTCATATCTTAATAGAAAGTTGTTTGCTAGCCAGTCTGAATGGGTTTAAGAGACTCACGTTCGTAGCTTTATCCATAATTTCCCCTGCACGTGACCACTCAGTAGTGCTGAATGATCAGCAGCATGTTAGTAGACTCTGAGGGAATTACAGTTCGTGTCTCACCTAATTTAAAAATTACTTTAATTCATATATGCGGTTTTACAGAGCATTTTATCACCTCTCCTGTTGGCAACTTCTAGTCTAAATATATTGATCGCATCTCATACCTTCCTAGTAGTTCACGTAATTGATCCCATTCACCTAAGCGATTGACTTTAAATTATATCTGTTGTTGTTAAAATGTGTTAATTCCTCCCCTGAAGGGGAGGCGGGCCTTTTAGATGGTGACTCCGTCTCTCATGCCGGGAGATTTTTACGGTGAAGGAGATGCTTGGAGAAGGTAAGGGAGTTGGCAGCCACGGCCGCCTGTCCCGGCATTCGCCTTAGTGCAGGAAAATTGAAAACCACGGGAAACCATTCTCAGGACAGCCGCCGGTTGTGGCCAGTCGTGAGGTCCAGCCCTGTCCCGCCTCCTGAATGTAGAGGCGTAGAGCCACGGTAAAGCCGTGGTCACCCCTCCTTTGCTAGGTTGGTTGGTCAGAGTGCAGAGCTGTTGGATCATGGAAGGACCAGCAGTGGCCATTTATGAGCCGAGACCCACTCTACATCTACCGACCTTTAAATTATGTTCAATCTTCTCTTCTGATGTTTCTATCACTTCCGGAATTCTTGCGGGTATTTGTCAGCAATCTCCTCACTCAGTGCCTTCTTTATAGATACATCAGCATAATAAATCTACTTGTTGCCTAGCTGTTACCTTTAGCATATTTCTCTTGTTACAGGCCATAGCTAAATGTAGTTTCCACTTAAACGTTCTAGGCTCACTTGTGGCTGTGACAATATTGAAGCTGCTGAGGTATGGATGATGTCGATTAATGACATTTGGAATTGGACTAGTGGGTCTGAATGTTATGAAAGATGTTACTGATACTTTCATATTACAATAGCACTTTCTGGTCCAATGTGGAGAACAAAGCCAAACTACCTCATTTTGCATAGTATGGTACAATTCGAATCTTCGGTCGGTTTTCACGGTTTCTCCGTTAGGGAATAACATTGAGGATCCAGCCAGTCACCGGGATAATGACCTAACAGACATCACACAAATGAAAATATTCATTATTATAACAGGGATTCAATAACTAATACAACGTGAGAATTGTCATAAATGTTCACTTCGTCATAAGAACTCAGCGGTACGGTGTATTCTGTCCTTAAGGCAATATTATTAAACATAAAGCTTTTTCAATGTTCATCATAAACGCTGTCTAGTCTGCCATATGTAGGTGTCGTGAGTAATCATTACCAGTAAACTAGTATCTATTTATACCTTGTGCTTTCGTCAACGCCTGAAAGTTAGATGAGACGTGAAATGAGAGCTGCTGGTGTGTTAAAGAATACTGCAGCATACGGTGAAGATATGCCAGTTTGTGATGATCAAAGCGGTAGTCGTGTAGAATACTGGAGAGAATATTATTTTAATAAAACTAGAGAGGAACCGTTCATCCCCTCTTATTATTGTACACATGCGAGATTTAATGAGGAAACTTTTTTAGCCCACGGTGTGATGAACGCTCGGTATTCTTAGCTTCTTATAACATTGTAAATAGATTTTTTCCATGATTGATAGCGGCAATATTTTTCATCCCGTTTTGTTACGAAAATATGCGTACCGTACCTTTTAATTACTATCATACAAATATATCCCTCTCACTCCCTTCATCACGAAGCTTACACGGCTACACCGTAAAGTAGAACATTCTTTGTGGTTACTCTTTGAAGAAAATTTAAAAGGAATTTAGATATTACTTACAATCTTCTAGAGTATGTAACATGATGAAAATGGGAGAACATTTCCAAGATGTGAGTTTTCATTGCCGATTTTCTTATTTTTATTAAACGCACAAGTATCTTGAGATAAAAAGACAATGCGATCACATTTGTTTTAACCTGTGTTATTAGTGTATGTGTATTTTGGTGAACCTAGACATTGAAGATATTTGAAGCATCCTCTGAATTAAATAACCTACTTCTTTCTTAATCTGCTTACCTTCCAGGGTTGGTTTCTCCCTCAAACTCAGCGAGGGATGCCACCTCTACCGCCTCAAAGGCAGTGTCCTGGAGAGCGACACATTGGGTCGGAGCATACAACTGGGGAGAATGACAAGTGCCTCGCCCAGGCGGCCTCACCTGCTATGCAGAACAGGGGCCTTGCTGAGGGATGGGAAGATTGGAAGGAATAGACAAGGAAGAGGGAAGGAATTGGCCGTGGCCTTAAGTTAGGTACCATCCCGGCATTTGCCTGGAGGAGAAGTGGGAAACCACGGAAAACCCTTCCAGGATGGCTGAGGTGGGAATCGAATCCACCTCTCCTCAGTTGACCTCCCGAGGCTGAGTGGACCCCGTTCCAGCCCTCGTACCACTTTTCAAAATTTCGTGGCAGAGCCGGGAATCGAACCCGGACCTCCGGGGGTGGCAGCTAATTACACTAATCACTACACCACAGAGGCGGACCAAATAGCCTACTTAAATAGAGAAATATACGGCAAAGGTATGAAATAAATATTTTCAACTCTATCCGCTCATACTAGAAATCGTCACTTTTAATTACCAAGGAAGATTCAATCAGGTGAACTTATGTGGTACAGATTTTAGATGAGCTCGAGGGCAGTAATATACTGTACTATATTTTACCACACTATCACCAACGGCCGTAGCCGTGTTGAAACCCTGGATCCCGTGAGATCTCCGAAGTTAAGCAACATTGGACGTGGTCAGGAATTGGATGGGTTGCCACGCGCTGTTGGTGAGGGGTAAGGGAATGGAGGAGCGGAAAGAAACTGGCCACCCTACCGTACGTAAACTCCGGCTCAGGCACACTTCGGCGGATGTTCGGACCTGCCTTCGGGCAGGATACAGCCCCCGCCCCCCGTTACCACATTATCTACTGAAACGTAGGAGAGAATATATGGAAATACAGAGTTTCCACTAATTCCAGCCGCTGTATGTATAACATTACGCTTTCTGTCCAGCTGCGTGTCTGCTCAAGGATTTCTATCAACTTTCCGTTGACCTAGGACGTTCAAATTTTGCATACGTATTTCCTCAGTTGCTCGGTCTCGCCCATGTAATCGTAATGCCCAACATTTCACCTAAAGAATGCTAAAGATAGGTTTATGGCGACGATGGGATAGAAAGGGCCTAGGAGTTGAAAGGAAGCGGCCGTGGCCTTCATTAAGGTACAACCCCAGCATTTGCCTGGTGTGAAAATGGGAAACCATGGAAAACCATCTTCAGGGCTGCCGACAGAGGGATTCGAACCCACTATCTCCCGGATGCAAGCTCACAGCAGCGTGCCCCTGACCGCACGGCCAACTGGCCCGGTACCTAAAGTATGTAACTACATCTTAAGTAATATAAGCGTTCTGCAGCCCTGGCTCCAGCTAAAGCGTCACCTAGGGGCTAGTCATGTTCATTCTATTTGCCTTATTGACGTCGGTGAATTATAGCCTTAATTGTTATTTCCTGTCCTGGTTACATATAGAAATGAAGTTCGACGCTTTCCAGTATTCATTCTCACTTGGATACATTATCCTGAAGAGGATATTTTTACCCAAATTTTACTCTTAGTTGCACATCATAATATGTTGCGAACTGAAAATTGGCATTTTATGTTATTAATTATCTTAGATACATTCTCTTGAAGAGGTGCGAGGAAATTTGTTCAGGAAACACATCCTCCTGTAATATACAGGATAGCAGTTAATACATGACGGGAAACATACATAACTCACCCCACATGCAAAAAACACAACTCAGAAGAGTTGAAAATTTCAAAATACTCGACTCAATACTACCATGCAGTGGCGACATTGTAGAGGACGTAAACAACTGCATAAGGGGGTGGGGGGGAGGAGGGGGGGGGGACAAAATGGGGGCAAATGACTGTTGTGCTGTATGATCGACATAAACCCAACTGGATGAAAAGTGAAATTTATATTTTGCTCGTAATGCTGGCCTCTGAAAAGAACATAAAGATAAAAATTTAATAACAGGAGGAATAGAAATGTTGAGGCGAAGTGATGGAGTAACCTGGACAGTAAAAATTAAATACATACCTGCAACAGATGGACTTTTAAGTTAGACTCCTTCCAAACAAGCTGGTACCGGGCGATTTGGCCGTGCGGCCAGGGGCGCGCAGCTGTGAGCTTGCATCCGGGGGATAGTGGGTTCCAACCTCACTGTCGGCAGCCCTGAAGATGGTTTTCCGTGGTTTCCCATTTTCACGCCATCAAATGCTGGGGCTGTACCTTATTGAAGGCCACGGGCGCTTCCTTCATATTCCTAGGCCTTTCCTATCCCATCGTCGCCGTAAGACCTATATGTGTCTGTGCGACGTTAAACAAATAGCAAAAAAAAAAAGAGAGAGAGAATCTGGGAAAAAACCGTTTGAGCTGGTGTGGCCATGTCACGATGAGGCTGCAACAACACGTAACGCGCAAGGTCCTTGGGATCTCTATAATAGCGCGTGGAAGAAGTAGACCCCCAATTGTCCGGCCCCGCGTTGTAGGGGGCAACGCGTCCACCTGTCACCCGGTGGCCCGGCCGGGTCAGGGGTTTTTAATTGTAAATGATTAATATCCCTTGCCTGGGGTGTTTGTGTCCTGTTTAGCATTCTTTGCTTCACATTCAACACTCTACACTTCCGCAATTCCACTTACACGCAGTTTCCTATCATATGGTGAAAGTAGTTGCAAAAGATCTACAGAGGTCGACGCCATGAACAAATATAATTAGAAAGAAATAAGACCCCCGATAATTTTTAAAACGTGATTAAAGTTGATATGGATAAAGTCTAAGTAGTCGCAACTACAATACAAGACCATATGGTTTGTATATCAAGAACTAGCAGTGCCAATCCTGATTAATACGGGGAGAATTGTCTAGGAATGTGATGATGCATGGTTCACGAATCGATGATGGAGTATTATTCACGCTGCTATCGTGGTTGATGATGACGACGTTGATGATTATTCAATTTGAAATGTCTCAGAAACCTCAGAGCGTAGATTCGAGTTCTGGTGGAGATAGATACTTTTTTGCTAGTAGTTTAACGTCGAACTAGCATGTTAGTCCAGCAGACAGTGAAGATGAAAATCTGGTTGTGAATAAGCTGTTATTATTATTATTATTATTATTATTATTATTATTATTATTATTATTATTATTATTATTATTATTATTATTATTATACACACACTTCTCCACAGGAAATATGGGTTGTAACGGGGCACGGGATGCACCAAGTGCCTTACAATAATGAAACTATTTACACAGTATAATACAAATATTGACGTACAGGTATATACAAAACTCTAGATCACGGGATCTTCATTCTTGCGAGAGGAACGATCGCACAGTGTTGCATGTTGACAGGAGGACAGAATGTTGCATAATTTTGTAGATGTTCCGTGGAAGACCCAGTTCTTGCGGACTCTCGTGAAGTGTATGTACTGTAGGATGAGGCCGTTGACTGACAGAATCACAGGGATTATCCGTACCAGTTTCATGTTCCAGATCCACTTGATCTCTTCTGCAAGTTCTTTGTACTTGTTGGTATCATTGGGGATTGCGATGTCAGTAATGAAAGTTGCCCCAGTTTTCTTGTTTATCAGTATGATGTTTGGTCTGTTACGGTCGACTATTTTTTCTGTCACTACAGCAATGTTCCAATAAAGCTTAATCGACTCGTTGTCCAGGAGTGGTGTTGGATGGTACTTGTAATAAAGGATACGCTCCCGAGTTAATTGGTTTTCCTGAGCTAGTGCCTGATGTAAAATTCCCGAGACATGATTGCGCCGTCTCGTGTATTCTGCGGAGGCAAGTACTGGGCAGCCTGCAGTTATATGGTCAATGGTCTCGAGAATAACGGATCCTCGTCTGCATTTTTTGGAGAGTACGCTGGTGTCTTTGATGATGTACGTTTTGTAATTGTTTGTAGCTATTACTTGGTCTTGTATAGCAACAGCAAATCCCTCTGTCTCCCCAAATAAGCGCTCACTTTGTAACCACTTGCATGACGCATTATTGTCTATGCTCTGTTGGTTTAGATTGCTGTAGTACTTTCCGTGGAGGGTCTTCTTTATCCAGCTACTTTCTTTCTCCTGAAGGGATACTTGTTGATTTGTATTCTGGTGATTTGTATGCTGGTGATTTGTATGAAGGTCAGAGGCAATATATGGATACAGTACAGTGTACTTGTCAGCAAGTACTACAGCTTTATGGAGCGGGCAGTTTCCTTGCTTTTTATGGAAATATCTTCTTAGGTTCTTTATCTGACTCAGGAGCATGACTTGAAGATCCAGTGCCCCTCGGCCTTTCGATTTTCATGCATGCATGAATTTGGATGATGTAATCTATAGGTGGTGAGCAAAGTTCTCATTTTTCTATGTATGCTGTCTATTTCTTTAGCAGACCTTTTCAGAATTCCGAGCGAATAAATAAGAGTTGGAATAGCGTACACATTTATTATTATTATTATTATTATTATTATTATTATTATTATTATTATTATTATTATTATTATTATTATTATTGTTACCGTGTTTTTGTGGTAGTTATGCGTGAAAGAAGGTGCGGGGTGGTGAACAGGTCTCAAGCTACGAAAGTAAAATTAATTTAAAATTTAACAAGGTTATATTTTCTTTTCAAAATAAAGAAATAACAGGCATGGCAGGTACAGAGTAGCAAGTCACAAAGGTAGTTAGAATATTTACAGGATTCGGGCTTCGCGCCCTGACTTTACAATGCTTGGGCAATCAACCAACCTTACTTCAAAATAAGTATTAACAGAGGGGCAGAAAACCCCATTCATGCTCAGGAGCACTTGCTCCAAATTACACCGAAAAGCCTCCACGAGGCATCCAACACTCAATTTTCGAAAAAGAGCCACTCGCTCTCAACTTTAAGCCTCTCAAAGGCCACACCAAACTCCACCTTCAAGTTGTTCTCTCTGGACATAGACACAGGGGTAAAATACCCAACCTACTGAGGTCTATTAGATGAAAAAAAGGGGTAATTACATGACCTCTAAAATAACTATTTGAGAGGAGGCGAACTGCACTCCTAATGTATTTGTTTCAAAACCTAATTTGGCTCTAGGCCACTGATGCAAGGGCTAATCCCATACTACGGAGGTGACTTAAGAAAAGAAACAAATTTACATAATGTTAAAGAAGAATAGGTTGAGAAAATAAGTTCACCTCAAAACAATATGAGTGGGAGATCGAGAGGGTTAAGCACTCTCTATCCCAATATGTAGTTTAAAAGATAGAATAAATACAAATTTCTTTACATTTTAAGGAAGGTTACATAATGGAAAAACTTCGGACCCGCCCCGAGAGTTAAACTGCTGAGCAAGCAAGAAAAGAAGTAATTAATCGGCCATTACCTGGTTGTTGACCGCTGCCGGAGAAAGAGGCGCTTCCCGCTCCCTGCTATGTACTTTACACACTGAAAGATGGAACAGAAGTGGCCTAGAGACCCTAAAATCAGCAGCTTATATACTCTCGCGGAAGGTTCGAGGCGTTAGGGGAATGAAAACACCCTCCCACAAGCACTTTATTGGGTAGGATACAGCAACCTATTCAAGTTGGGGGAAAATACATCCGATTGGTCAGAAATTAATAAAAGAAATTCGGGATTGGCTAAATACAAAACAAGGGGAAAGAGAGGGGTATACAGCCAACTTAAACAATAACAGAAAGAAATTTAACAAGAAACAAACTTTTGAAATAAAAATTTCTCCAAAAAATAGTTCTTTCACTCCGCACTAGGGTGCACTATTGTTGATCTTCAGTAGTGTCTTCTAGAAGAGAAAGTTCATACTTCTTACTACAAGCAAAACAAAAATACGTCGAAAATGACACAGTTCAAAAACTCCAAAATTTCCAGGTAGTGACATCTTCTGAGAAACTTGAAAGTTTATACCGTCAATAAGGTTCAGACTTCCTCCAGCAGAGGAGTTTCAACTGGCGCACATTTTAAATTAGCGGCGTGGAGGTGTACCGCCCGGTACAATTATTATTACCGTGTTTTAGTGGATCAGCAGAGGTGAAAGAAGGTGCGAGCTGGAATAGGTCTCAACTACAAAATTAAAATTAATTTAAAATAACAGAGGTTATATTTTCTTTTCAAAATCAACAAATAACAGAGTATAACAGGTACCAAGTAGCAGATCAACAAATTAACAAATTGCAGTTCGTTACAAGATTTGGGCTTCGAGCCCCAAGATTAATTTCTGAGCTCTCAGCTCACCACTACAATTGCTAAAGGGCAGAAAACCCCTAAATGCAGGAGCCCTTGCTCCCAACTTTTAACTCAAGCCTCCCAGAGGCACCTTTCACACACAAGAAAGAGCAGATGCGCTCTCAAAATCTTCAAGCCTATTTAAGAGGCCATAAACTGACTTTACACTAACTGCCCTCAAGGCACACATATAATGGCACAGGGGTACCTCGTACCCAATCTACTGGACCTTCACAAGAAGAAAACTAAATATCAGGTTAAGTTACTGGCCCAAAGTACAGAAGGGATTGGAGGCGTGAACTTGCACTCCTAAATACACTTTTAAAGCCTAAGTGGCTCTAGGCCGAAACACAGGGGCAAATCCCAAGCTAAGGAGGTGACCCGTATGAGAAAACTTTAATATTTTAAGGAAGAGAAGGAACGGTTATGAAAACGTAGTCACCTCAATTTCAAAATGAAGGGGAGTTCGAGAGGGTAAAGCACTCTCTATCCCCGCTTTACAGTAAAAGAAATTTATAGATTTTACAGAGACAGAAAAGGAATTTACATTTTAAAAAGGTAGGCTACATACTAAAGGTTTCGAACCCTCCCCGAGAGTTAAACTGCTGAGCTAGCAAGAAATAAAGATGTTAACAGGCCATTACCTTGTAGAAGAACTGCTGCTTGAAGAAAGAGGCACTTACCGCCCCCTGCTACATATTCACACACTGAGATGTTATACTAGTGGCCCCGAGCCAAGAGAATCAGCAGTTTTTATACCCTCGTGGAAAATTCGAGACCTTTCAAGAATGAGTAGACACACCGACCCGACTTTATTGGGAGACTAAGCATTACACATGGAAATTTGAAGAAGAAAGCTATGATATGTGGAAAATTAAATACAGAAATTCGGGATTGGCTGAGTTGAAAACTGGCGGAAAGAAAGGATTAATATTGCCAACCCACAAACCACAGAACAAAATTTAGTAGAGGCAAAACTTAAGCATACAAAATTTCTGCAAGGGAGTTCATTCCATAGTACCAGATGCGTTATCATAGTTTTTGGTAGAGACATCTGTTAGAGAATGTCCAAACTTCTTGATACGGAGCAAACAAACACATATCAAAATAGACACAATTCAGAACACTTCAAAATTACAAAATTTACAGTAGTGACATCTTCTGAATAACCGTTGAGTTAATACAGATTTTCAAGTTCAGAGTTTCTCCTGTAGAGGAGTTTCAACTGGCGCAATATTTGAACTAGCGGCGTGGAGGTGTACCGCCCAGTACAATTATTATTATTATTATTATTATTATTATTATTATTATTATTATTATTATTATTATTATTATTATTATTATTATTATTATTATTATTATTATTATTATTATTATTCACGCATATTTTTCATTATAGGCTGTTATGCCTTTCAGCGTTCAGTCCTCAATACCCAGTGAATTTACTAAACGCCGCCCAAATCCTCTATTTGCAACTAGCCCTATGACCTCGTTTAACTCAGTACCTCTTTTCTTTTAATTATTGAAAACTGCGTCTAAACATCGTCAGCTTGGTTCCTCCCTACTTCTCATAACCTCCATGATCGAGTCCATCGTTCTCCAAGGTGATCTATCTTCCTCCATTCGCTTCACATACCCACCACCGAACCCTGTTTATGCGTACACTTCATCAATCGAATTCATTGCTAACATAACCCTTATCTCCTCATCCTGAGTACCTTTCTGCAACTGTTCCGACAGGTTTGTATCCGCGATCATTCTCACTACTTTTTTTTGCTAGTGGCTTTACGACGCACCGACACAGATAGGTCTTATGGCGATGAAGGAACAGGAAAGTTCTAGGAGTTGGAAGGAAGCGGCCGTGACCTTAATTAAGGTACAACCCCAGCATTTGCCTGGTGTGAAAATGGGAAAACACGGAAAACCATCTTCAGGGCTGCCAATAATGAGATTCTAACCCACTATCTCCCGGATGCAAGCTCACAACCGCGCTCCTCTAACCGCACGGCCAACTCGCCCGGTCTCACTACTTTCATGTCCGTTACTTCTAACTTACAAATAAGATGCTACAACAACGTAGCTCATAGTAATCGTTCAAAGTGACGACCGCCAGTCTCATTCCATGTAGGCCTATTGCAACGGCGCAAGTAGTTCTGCCGCACTCTCTTAAAGATTCCAAGTGTCTGTTGTACACTGAAACAGGCAGCGGGTGATAAACACCGTACACCCCTGACCATCAAACAAATTTTCTGTACACAACTTAGCTCATATGACGTGTGTCATGTGACGACCTAAAGCACTGCACCAGCGCATTAACCTGTGCCGCACGCACACCACTATCCCTATTGTCAGTTGTCCATTGCATGAGACAGCTTGTGATGTGCCCTTTGTGAGGTGAGTCACTGTGTACAGTGCATTGCACGTAGTCAAAGTGGGACGTTTCTCGTCGCGAGAGTTGGCAGACATACATTTAATGTACGGTGCAGCAGGAAGTAGTGACCGTAAATTAGCAAGAATGTAGTCTACAGATAACGCTTTCCTGACAGGCTAGTTAGAAGATATATATCTTCATGGATACCAGCTTACGAGAGACGGGTTCGTTCACGCCACAGAGGGACGGCCAAGGTTGTCGGCAAAGACATGTCCGAAGACCAGACTTTGAGGAGATGGTGCTGGATCGTGTAGCCAACTACCCAACAACAAGCACCCAGCAACGTGCCCTTGAAATGCACGCTTTGAAGGATACCGTGTGGAGGGTACTGGTGGAACACCTATTACACCCCTATCATACAGAAAGTGTGCAAGCACTGGGACCAACGAAATTTGAGCCTTGCGTTCACTTCTGTCGCAGTGCTGCAGTATCGAAATTTGCACCCGTGATTGTGTTTCACACAGCCACAATATCCATGCCTGGAGTGAGGACAATCCCCACGCGACCCACATAGGAGGTCGCAAGCAACGATTCTCTGTCAATGTATGGGCGGACATTATCCAAGATCACCAACTTCCCTACTACTGGACATGATAGCGATGAAGTTGAGGAAATGTATAATAAAATAGAAGATATAATTAAATTAAACAATGACAAAGATAACATAATCACAATGGGAGACTTCAATGCTGTAATAGGCAGCAATATTACTAGAAAAGTTGCTGGCAGGTTTGGTCTAGGAAGAACAAATGATAGAGGGGAACGTATGATGGACTTCTGTGAAGAACAGGACGTGATCATAATGAACACTGTATTTGATATGCCTAATAGAAGACGTTACACGTGGAAGGATTTCGGAGATAATAACAGATACCAAATTGAATACATTCTAGTTAAGAGAAGGTACAGAAATCAGGTAACGTCATGCCGTAGCTATCCTGGCTTAGACATTGACAGCGGCCATATCCCAGTATTAGCAAAATGTCGAATTAGGCTGAAGAAGTTAGGGAAACAAAGAAGAAAGAAATGGAACCTAGAAAAGTTAAATGATCCATTAACAAAAGCAGCATTTGAAGAAAAGACAGACACGATCATGTACAATAACAAAACAGATTGGGATGCTGTCAAAGCTTCACTTACAATGGCAGCAGATGAAGTGCTAGAAAGAAAGAAGCTTGAACCCAGGAAGAACTGGATGACTGAAGAAATACTAAATCTCATTCAGGGAAGAAATAAAGAACACCGGAAAAATACTCCAGAAGGAATGATAAACTATAAGAAACTAAAAAAGTTACACAGAAGTGCCGAGAGGCAAAAGAAAGATGGATGGATGACATTTGTAAAAGCATAGAACATGATATGAAAATCGGAAATGCTGATAGAGCATACAATCAAGTAAAAAGAACGCAATTCAAGGCTAAAATTAAATCCAGTGTTATAAAAGATAAGGAAGGAAATCTGTTAATAGAAGATGAGGAGGTAATGAAGAGATGGAAAGAGTATTTGGAGGATCTATATAATGGAGAAGAAATTGACAATGTAGATGAGTACATCATAAAACATGAGCAGGCTTTACATGATGAACTAGGTCCTCCCATAATGAGAAGTGAATTCGAAACAGCACTGCCACAGCTGAAAAAGGCTCCGGGACCAGACAAACTGCCTGCTGAACTATGGAAAAACTCTGGAAAAAAGCTGAAGTATGAACTCTTCAAAATCACCCAGTACTGCTATGAAAATGGAGATATGCCAGAGGATTTTGTAGAAAGCACAGCAGTACTTCTGCACAAAAAAGGAGATTCAACAGAATGCTCCAAATTACAGAATACTAAGCCTTGTTTCACGTGCAGCAAAAATATTCACATGCATATTAAAAAACTGAATCAAAATGAAAATTGAGCAGAATCTAGATGATGATCAGTTTGGGTTCAGGAAAGGAGTAGGAAGGAGAGAAGCTATTATAGCACTTAAAACCATCTTGGAGAGAAGACTATAGCTTAACAGAAATACATATATAGCTTTTGTAGACCTGGAAAAACCTTTTGACAATGTTCAGTGGAAAATACTGTTCAAAATGATGAAGGATGTTCATTTGGACTGGAAAGACAGAAAAGCAATACTAAATCTCTACACCAATCAAAGAATAAACATCGAAAGTAATGAAAAAGTATGCAAGGTGAGGACCGGGAAAGGAGTAAGACAGGTGTGTTCCTTATCGCCATTTCTATTTAATTTGTACATTGAAGAGGCCATGGAATTGTTTAAATCAAAAACACCTGGCATTAAAATAAATGGAACAACTGTACGTACACTGTATTAGATTTGCCGACGATATTGCACTTCTGGCTGACAATGAGAAAAACATACAGATCATGCTCAACAAATTAACATCCATCTTAAAAGATTTCCAACTTAACATTAATGTAAGTAAAACTAATGTTATGGTTGTAAGCAAATCTAAAATGAAGCCAGAGGCACATCAAAGAATTGGAAATATTTTAACAAAACAGGTTCACAAGTTCTGCAACTTAGGATCAGTTATTACCGATGACAACAGATGCACTGTGGAAATAAAAAGAAGAATGTCCTTTTGTGAGAAAGCCTTTGAGGAGAAGAAGCAGCTCTTAATTAATAAATCCTTAGAGAATGAACAAAAGAAATTGTTTATCAAAACATTCATTTGGAGTGTGCTGTTATATGACTGTGAAGGATGGACTCTCTTGAAGGAGGACGTGAAACGACTAGAGGCAGGGGAAATGTGGCTATGGAGCAAGATGACAAGAACCAGCTGGATTGAGAAGAAAACTAATGAAGTAGTGCTTAGAGAAATAAACACCCAGAGGCATTTAATAACAACGATAAAAAGGAGAAAAGCGTCAGTTTTTGGTCACATTCTCCGGCATAATGATTTCATAAAGAACGTGTTCGAAGGCAAGGTGATGGGAAAGAAAGGCAGAGGGAAACCACGGAAGAAGATCGTTGAAGAGGTAGTTGAGATAATGGGATGCCAGGGTTATGGAGAGATGAAAAGGATCGCAGAGAGAAGAGATCAATGGTTGCAGCGACAAGGCAAAGCCTTTAGATAATGATGATGACCTAATAGGACCTTACTTGCTGCCTCCCCGTTTGGCTGGTCCACGTTACCTGGTGTTCCTGCGAGATTTATTGCCACAGTTTGTGGAGACTGTACCCCTTGTTTTCCGCGAAAGGATGTGGTTTCAACACGATGGTGAACCAGCCCACTTCGATGTTAATATCCGCCAGCACCTGAACAATACGTACCCTCATCACTGGATTGGAATGGGAGGTCCTGCCCTACGGCCGGTACGATCGCCAGATTTCGCAGCTCACGACTTCTTCCCCTGGGGTTACGTCAAGTCGTTGTTGAATGAAACCCCCATGGAAACGGATGAAGACCAGCTTCCTATGGTCCAAACTGTCTGTCTCCTGGTACAACAGATACCAGGGATCTTTGAGAGAGTGCGGCAGAACTTCACGCGCCGTTACCATGCATTGAGACTGGTGGTCGTCATTTTGAACAATTACTATGAGTTACGTTGTTGTTATACGTGCACGCTGTGTATGTCCGTAACACATTAAATATGCGATTCCGACCATTGGTTTCCTATCACAGTATAATCGGTAGTGGACCCACTATCACTTATTTTAATTTGACCCAAAAGGTTTGAGAGACTCTGTAGAACGTTATCAATCGATGGGCATGTGAGTGGGGCCAGCACACTCGTACCAGGCTGAGTATCCTCCATTTGAGGTAATAAATACTTAAATTGGTAGGTTCTGAGAAAAGTTATGAGTTCATTTGTCTCCTTGATAAAGATCTTTGCTGGATTTTTAACAGTTCGGCGCGTAGTGTTGTTCCAAAGAACGTTTAATTCACTTTCTTTGTGTGATGTATTTTCAAGTGTTTTGTTGACATAATATTACATTCTATTACCACAGCAGATCATGTTCTTTATTTCATTAACTCGAAACTTTGCAAATACATCCGTGAGGATAGTAACGTACAACACCATACTTTGTACATTGCGGGCGGAGACAGCGGGAAACTGCTAGTTATTATTAATATTATTATTATTATTATTATTATTATTATTATTATTATTATTATTATTATTATTATTATTATTATTATTATTATTGTAGAAACGATTATCCTGATGTTAATTTTGCATGACTCAGACAATGAGCTAAATTACTAACTAAATGTTACGGCCTCCAATGGGAAGGAACTAACATATCATAGAAATATAGCATAGAAGGCAGTTGTTCAATTATTTACGGAACTACTTGTTATTACAGAGAACATTGCTTTGCTCTTTCCATGTTCTCTAAATCAATAGTAATCACCTTGTGCGTGGTTCGGAATGGAGACATTTCTGTAAGGTTTACTTTACACTAGCGTTGTCGCTCGCCTCCTAGCTGCTCCAATTAAGCGTGAAGAGGACGCTGGGACGATGCTACCGTATCACCATTGTCTACAGCGTCCTCTTGTGTGCGACAAGCACACGACATAATGAGGATCGCGTCTCTTGAGTGCATAGCGCCCACAGCAGTCTGCCTTCTGTCTGCTTATTTACTTTTGCCAACTCTTAATTTTTAATCGGTAAAACAGTGAAAAGAGTGCACATGTAAGTGTGTAATGATGTAGCCAGACTACAGACGCAAGACATTTCCCTTCCGTGTATGTACCACCTGACTGTGACACATACACATAAAAGGGGACTGTTAACTTGTACTGTACTCCACTGTGCTGTTTTTGATTAATAGAACAACAGTCCGACTCGTTGGCTGAATAGTCAGCGTACTGGCCTTCGGTTCAGAGGCTCCAGGGTTCGATTCCCGGCCGGGTCGGAGATTTTAACCTTCATTGGTTAATTACAATGACTCGGGGGCTGGGTGTTTGTGCTGTCCCCAACATCCCTGTAAATCACACACCACACATAACACTACCATCCACCACAATAACACGCAGTTACCTACACATGGCAGGTGCCGCCCACCCTCATCAGAGAGTCTGCCTTACAAGGGCTGCACCCGGCTAGAAATAGTCACACGAAATTATTATATTAATAGAACAGCATGCAAATTCAGGTACATTTATTAGCATTATATCATTACTTTTGTACGAGTTCAGTTGCATATAAACAGGTGTGTTATTCTTGCTGTTGATGTCTTTTACTAGTCTCATAACGTTGTACAGCTCAGTTTCTTTAGCGACGATGGGATAGGAAAGGATTAGGATTGTGAAAGAAGTGTTCCTCGTCCTAACTGAGCTACAACTCAAGCATGTGGCTGGCGTTAAAGAAAGGAACACATTTTCACGGCTGTTGAATCCGTGGTTCAAACCCACAAAATGCCGAATGCAAGCTCACAGGTACGCGGTATTTATCAAGCAGCTAAATCAACTTTTCTTAAAAGCTGCTTTACGTCGCACCAATACAGATAAATTTTATGGCGACGATGGGATATAAAAGGGCTAGGAGTGGGAAGGATGCGTCCGTGGCATTAATTAAGGTACAGCCCCAGACTTTGCCTGGTGTGAAAATGGGAAACCACAAAAAATCCATCTTCAGGGCTGCCGACAGTGGGGTTTGAATCCACTATCTCTCGAATACTGAATACTGGCCGCTAAATGAACTTAGTACTGAGACATTATTGTGTCTCCCCGTTATAGCACACTGTTGCAGAACGAAGTCTATTCACGATGCTTTACATTCTACCACGTCTCTATGGACGCCATTATTATTATCACTATTATTATTATTCTGTTAATTACATACACTTGTATGACTTGAAGTATAAATTTCATTCAAGCGGTATGTAAAATCTACCTAATGGGGTATTTAATCCGTGACCGACGTGTAGACAGATATACTTATGCTGTAGGAAGAAGTGACAATAGAAGATCTCGTTCCGAGTTTTGGTTACAAACAATTATTTAGCGTAAATGAAAACAAACGCGGCAATGCAATATATATCAAACATAATATTGAACACTCCGAACCGATTTTTCTTTAATATTCTCGAGGGGGACCATTTGAGTGTGAATAAGGTTGGGTCTTGTGAATGCCATCTCCCGATGGTCTCGTTGTTTTCAGCTTAGTGGGATTCTTGGAGAGTGCTGTTTCGTTTTTCCCCCGAATAGTTTTTGTTCCTAAACCTTCTATTTACTCTTGCTGTATACCCATACGGTCAACCATTTCGTCAGACAAATCTCTGGGTGCGCTGAAGATCAGACTTTCGCTATGTTTGTTGGGCGTAAGATGCTTCAAATTTCTGTTGCTAGATGATTGTGTTGTTGTAATGATTTTTCACCTACAACCCTGTTGTTCGCGAACTTATAAGAGTGTAGTTTATACGGCCAACGAGCTTCGCAGGTTCCGTTTAGGAGATTTTGGGAAGGAGTTTAAGAAATTTTACATGGTTGCATATTGTCCTTTCGAGCTGTACAGTGTCAAGCTGCTGTGTAGCTGTGAGGTCATCCTGGCTGTGCTATGAAGATGTGATGTTCTCGGCCTGTGCTGCTTTCTTTTCATGACGAGCCTGTTGATTAGATTCTGTGATCAGGAGCGTTGCAATAAAAACAAGGCTTCGGTTGCCGTTGTAAACTATCTGAACCTTATATCGGTCAATACTGATCACTGGTGGGACATGAGTTTGAAGATCTACATGGAATGCTGTGATACCACTGTCATAATTAAATATGTACGTTACTGACCAACGTTCCCTCCTATACTAGATGTTGAGTGTGATACTGTAATGAGTCTTCACCTACAACCCTGTTGTTTGCGAACTTATAAGAGTGTGGTTGTTACGGCCAACGTAAGTTCCATTCGTCATTTCTAGAGAATAATAAATATATTCCTTTTTTAGGTAGCTCAATAGAAGGTTCATTATCTGGATTAGTTGGCTATCTATATCTGTAGACATAATTTGCACTTGCGATAAGAAACCACAAAATTTTCTTACCTGCGAGATCCCATTCGTCGCAGAGATGATTTTTTTCCACGAGGAGTATGTTCTCAAGTTTCACGTATACTGCACTCTCTATATTGTCCAGCTGGATGTCTTCTATTTGGTTTACGTTTAGACGTAAGTTACCTGAGTTCCACTCGTGAAGTTTAGCAGATTCTGGTTTGTTCACTTTTTCCGTAAAAGTGCATTTCAGTTTTTTATGTTAAAATCTGACATATTTCACTGTTTCAGTTTTGTGATTTATATAAATAATACTGTGCTAAATCACACATTCTTGCTCTACTCGTCAGGAGAGAGCCGGATGTTTACTTCACGCTGATTCAGAGCCGACCACTGCTGCGCCCTCCTTTTCAAAATGCTACTGAACACCTTGTGTGGTATACTGATCAGTGAAATACCTCGATAGTTGTTGCAGTCCTTTTTGTTCTCCTGCTTACAGATAGGTGCAATTACTGCTTTTCTTACTAACATTCTAATCTGGGAAAATTATCCCTGCCTTCCTACTATATTTCATCATTTGAGGTCTAATTTCATCTGTTCCTGTTAATCTATCACATGGAGTTTATTTACCATATATTCCAATTCCTCACGCGTAATTTCACCAACATCATTTTGCTCCTCCCCATGAGCTCGGTTGTTCGGGACGTGACCAGATATATTTCCTTTAACGCAAAGAATATTTTCAAAATATTCCTTCCACCAGTTCAGTGATTCCCTGGGAACTATTATGAGTTCACCTGAATTTACTCAAAGCAATATTCATTTCTTTTTTCCCTCGCTTTCTATCTTTATTACCGTCCAGAAGGTTTCCCTGCCCCTTGACCTTGTATTTTCAGGTTATTACCGAAATCTTCCCGCGACTTCTTCTTGGATTCAATAATTATTTGTTTTACCTTGTTTCTTTCATTTGCGTGCAATCCCCTGTCTGCTTCAGGTCCGATACTCCTTTTTACTTTTACAAGCTGTTCTCACTTTATCATTCCACCAAGATGGTCGCTTTTCTTTCCATCTTAATACACTATTTTTCCTAGGAATTTCCCACTTGTTTCTACTACAGCATCCATCTATGTCACACATTATCTTTCTATATCCTAAACTTGCTTACTGTCTGTGACTTTTTACAGTACTAATAATGTTCATGTACTCTGTGTAATTTGCTCGTTCCGTACATTTTCTACCGTATTCGTCTGCAGACTTTTTCTATCCTATGCCTAGATATACTTAGTCCGCTACAGATCATTATTATCATTATCATTATCATTATCATTATCATTATCATCATTAAGAAATCACCGTAATACCATACCCGCACATTAATAATATATTTACTGAATACAAAATTGGTTATACTAATATTACTACTACTACTACTACTACTACTACTACTACTACTACTACTACTACCACTACTACTACTACTACTACTACTACTACTAATAATAATAATAATAATAATAATAAATATATTTATGTCCCGCTGATTGATTTTATTATTTTCGGGGACACTCAGATATAACTGAATTTATTCCATGCAGGATTTCGTTCACATGCCAGTAAAATTGCGTGTTTGTGCACTTCCATATACCACTAGAGTCAACAGCTGAAAATTTGTGCACAATAGGCAAGCATTTCTCCAGCCTAAGCGACTCGGTCCGGCTGCGTTACTAAGAATTCGTCCCATAGTCAGTGCGTTCACTCCCCTTATCCATCAGGGAAGACGTCTTAAAACACGCTAATGATCTATATCGGCTACGGTAGGCGACTGGGAAATTTGATCGTTCGTTTCCCGTGGTATTTTTCCCAATGCTCTGGATCACGCCGCTGTCTATCGATCGTCTAAAGCGACAGACTCGCAGAGTAAACACATTATTTCCTCATCAGCGAAGGGATGGTTCGGAGATGCAGTCATTTGGCTTTCATATAGCAATTCATAGATTTCTTTTTTAACTTGCCCCAGAAGACGTTCACACTGTCACTACTTGAAATGTTCTGTGCGTGGACGAAAGTAATCTGCTTTAATATCGTGTATCAAAGCCTGTTGTTGACCAATATGAGTTTTATAATTCCCTTCTACAAGACGTGAATTCCTGAAAGTTACTTACTCAAAATGTCGGGGCTCCGATTCCAATATCAGGGCGAATTAACTACAGCTGCACACGCACATACACACGCACATACACACACACACCACACACACACACACATTACATAAACATTTGGCTGATACTGTATAGGCTTTTGGGCTCATGCCGTGTCTAGAAAATAAGGTGAAATTCTTAACGTTTCGCGGGGAACTGTGCTGTGCGTCCTCAGAGGAAATCTCGACTGTCTACGAGAAAGGCTTCTCAAATAATGACACTTTCAATTACAATAGAAGTGGAAAATGGTACGTTCATTCGCCACCAGATGGCCCCCAGGACGTGGCAACGCTAACGTTCGGAGCGGAAGCTGACCGAAACATCACAATCAGTCCAAGCGGTTCACATAACGTGTTTACGTAACACATGGCATTGGCAGGTGTATGGCCTAGACACAAGCCTGGAATGAAACATCTGGCGACGAGAAACGTACGAATTTGGAAAACACCGAGACGAAATAACAATAGTGAAGGGACCGGGAAGGAAACTACCTACGTAAATTCTTAATGGCTGGCAACCACGTATTACTTAATGACAAAATTAGGCTGGTTATAAACTAGTCTTCACGCACAAAACGTTTTAAATCATTTTCCAGAGAAAATTCTAAATCGGAAATGGAGAAACGGAATTTGCTTAATCACCCGAAAAGCACGAAACGTTATCGCCAGTAAATGCCCAATAAGCTATTTCTAAAATTGAAATTTATTAAAATACACTTTGTACGTTCAAATTCCTTAGCAGGTGTATTTCTAAGGCTGAATTATGTAGACTCTTTAGCTCATGATTCCAACGCCCAATCTGGTGTAAATAATATCAGGAACTTCAACAAATCGACAGTTGTCTACCTCGACAGATTTATCGTTTTAATATTATCACTTTCGTATCATCGCATCCATATTCATCAGACACATCTTTGTATTGCATTTACAGTAATATCATACTTCAGTTGTTTTCAGTAATATATTTGTGTAACTTTGTTATTGATGAGGCTGACCACCGATATACACTGCCTGACAAGAAGAGCTAAGCACTCAGGAGTAGCTGAAAGTGAATGAAAGTACATAGTCTGAAAGACCATGTACCGTTATTGACCTGATTACAACATGGGATGAAGAGACAAGGCCATTGGCAGTTACAGGTGGAATATTGGCACCAGGTCAGTAAGGAGTCGCACCTCCAGAGGCCGGAATGCATGCCCTTATGCGGTTCGGAATGGTGTCAAAAAGTCTTTGGGTGCTCTCCTGAGGCAAGTTCATCCACAGATGTTGCAACAGTGCTTCCAGGTTGGTACTGGGACGGATTCCCCTTCCAATGTCATCCCGCATGTGTTCAAACATGGAGAAGTCCGGGGATCTTGTTGGCAACGGGTGAACTTCAACATGCTCTAGGCAGAATGTTTGTGACGTATCGCTATGCCGTCAAAGTCCTGAACGCATGTCCTATGGCTCCCAACACCATGATGCCAGGGATTATTCCTGTATGTCTTTCCACAATATGGGCAGGATGTGACCTCTGCCCTCGACGCTGCCAAACCCACACATGATGATAATTGGAGGTTGTCGAAAAACGGCATTCATTACTGAACATGATGAGATGCCAGTCGTCCTCTGTCTATGCCTCCCGGGCAAGGCACCAGTCCAAACGCAGGCACTGGCGTTCTGGTGTCAATAGCAACCGACATATAAGGAGGTAGGACACCAATACCCGGATGCGCGTCATCGAGGTGCTGTGCGGGAACTCACAGGACGTTGTAGAGTCTCCACTACATGTTCGCGGATGGCGGGTGCTGAAGTTATGGGATCCCTCAATGCTTGGTGCACCATACGACGGTCCTCCCTCGGGGTGGTGTTTTTTGGTCGACCCGAACATGCACAACGTGACTAGGCGCCCTCATGTACCCATTGAGTCCAACATCGAGCCACTGTTACATCGGAATGGCCCACATGCCTGGCAGTTGCACAATGTGACCAACCAGCCTAATGCAGTCCCACAATGTGGCTTCTGTCAAATGCTGTCAGTTGGTGGATAGGCTGTCTAACGCGTCTGCGAGGCACCGCGGGTGCTTCGTACTGTACGTAGTCCTCTCCGCACGTCTTGCTTAACTGTCTGACTCCCAGCAGTTCACTGGTAACAACTTATCAACAATAGGACGGTGCCATCACGCGTGCACTCTGGTGAGTGTTCTAAATTTTTTGCTAGGAGCTTTACGTCGATCCGACACAGACAGATCTTATGGCGACGATCTACAAATTACAGATCTTTGTTGAATCTAATCATTTACTCAAACTTTAATGGTATGTATGTATGCATACCGAAATGGTTTAATATTGGTCCACTCCTTCTGTGTGTTTAATTTCTTTGTGACCCAATGAGTTAAAATGCAAAATTATAGCATATTTCGGTGCTGAAAATTTTGCTCCCTGCATGGTTTATGAACGATTTGATTTGTTTTACATACTTTATATGCACTTTTAATCGCATTACTTACTTTTGTGTTTATTTTGTATTTTGTATTTATTCACTCAACTGTCAAAATATACGGCCTACTACTTAGCCTCCTGATTCTCTCTAGATACGCTACATTATGGAACTCCTGTTATATTACTAAAGACAATGAACTCAATCCTTTCGTTCGTGCTAGTACTCAGGGACATAAGAATTTTTTCCAGCCATCCTCGTGCCAGGAAGTTTTCCTCAGTGTATTTACATCAAATTCTCCAACGCTATAGTGGTTTACTCTGTAAGAATATGATGTATAGTCACGCAAAAGAAGAACGGGCTCATAGTATTGTACGTTCTTCTCATCTAAAATATAATAATAATAATAATAATAATAATAATAATAATAATAATAATAATAATAATAGGTAGGAAATTCTAATTTTGAACAGGAAGGAAGGTATTGAAAATACTGAAGAAAAGGAACACGAAATCGTAAGAAAATTTCTAGGTCAAAAACTCGCCCACGAACAATACCGATTCAGAGGCAGACAGGTAATGAAAGAATACACAACTAGTCACAGTGACATTAGAAAACACAGATTGAGATTCTGTGGCAATATTAAAATGTATCCAGGCGCACTTACGTAACAAGTATGAATTCTACGAAAACAGGACTAAAACCAAAACAGACACAATGAAATGGATTAGCGAAATCAGAACTGAATTGAAACAGGCAGGAATTACACCAGCATATGTCCAAAATAGGGCAATCTTCACATCCAAAATTCACAAATGGCAAGTTGACTAAGAGGAAAGACCAAAGAAGAAGACTGGAATAGCCTCTCCCGTAAACAGAAAGGAAGCACACAGTAAAATAATTTAATAAGTTTGGTCATAAAGGAAGGCAAATGCACGCCTCTAAGTACTTTGCGTATTCCTAATTCGCTTATTCGCACCAGGAGAGTTCCTCGAACAGTCGGATATGCAGACCTTCATAGACGGACTACGCGACCCAGATACTCAACAGGCCCTTCGCCTCGTCCGCCTCATGAACCTAGGAGACGCTTTCGCCCAGGCGTTGGAGTTCAAGGCAGCGAAACAGCCGTCGAGTTTACAAACTAGGGTGTGCCGCCTGGAAGTGGATGGAACTCTACGGTCGCAGAACGACAAGTCCATGATCGATTTCCTCAAAGCCTTGGGAAGGTGCTATGAAGCCAAGCAGAACCCAGCGAACGGGGTAACGGAACAACGTTCGGGCCATCGGATACGTCCAAGACCTGTCATCTGTTGGAACTATGGTACCAAGGGCCATATAAGCCGAAACTGCGAAGACCACCGGAGACAGGAGCCTCCATCTGACGTCCCGATGGCCAAAATATACTATTATCCAGCCTTTGGGAGTGAATGTTGACTCAGGAAAGTCGTCAAGCCCCAGCAGCCCGCGCCCGCATAACCAGATTGCGATCATATAGTAGCAGCCTAATGCTAGACGGAATCGTCTATGGGATAGCGCGGAGTATTCTGATTGACACTGGAGCGACGAGGACCATAGTGAAACCAACAGTTGCCCAGCGGTGAGGAATTCGACCCCTGTCAGTGAACCTGAGCCTGGCTACTGCCACAGCAGAGATGACGCCTGTCCACGGCCGGACCGTGATCTAATACTCCGCAGAGTGGCGGATAGTGAAGCACCGGGTTCCCGTTGCAGACATCGTGAACGAGATAATCAACTAACTTGACTTTCTGAACGAACATAAAACCATCCTAAATATGAACGCCTGCACGCTTCGGTACGGGGCTGAAGAAATTGCCATGAGACCAGCGTGAGAAGGCACTGCTTTACATCATTTTAAGCTGCGAGAGGACCTGACCATCCCAGCAAGGACCAAGGTGGCTGTAGACTTGGATGGGGCTGCTGGAGATTTGACGTCCATAGTTGATCCGGAATGACAGAACGGTCAAACAAAGTGTTTACTGATCGCCAAAACCTTGATTAGCACTTCTCGTCAGCCTTGCGTTCGACTGAAGAAAAATTACTACGATGTCGCCATACACAAAGGCAGTTTGTGAACCCGTTGTATGGATTGTTCGCTGCGAAGCCATCGACTCCGATCAGCCAGACAAAGGAGCGAGAGAAGGGCAGAACTTTTCAGAGGCGTTGCGGAAGGTATAGAACGCGGGTAACAAGAGAAGCTACAAGACCTACTGCTAGATTATCAAGACGTCTTCTCCCTGGACAGCAACAATTTCGGCTGTGCGAAACACGTACAAAATCGGATTGATATCAGTGGCCGTGCGCCGATCATGGCTCGGTTTCGGCGAGTTCCACTCGCGAAGCAATACGAAGTGGACTAGATGATCGAATCAAAGAAAGGACAGGAAGTAATAGAACCCTCTAAAACCCCTGGAGCTCCCCGATAGTATTAGGGAAGAAGAAGGACAGGTCTACTCGATTCTGTGTCGACTACAGGAGAGTAAATGACGTCACGAAGAAAGGCAGCTACTTGCTATCCGGATTGATGACGCTCTGGATGCTATAACAGGGTCGAAGTTGTTTTCTACGCTGGATCTGAAAAGTGGCTACTGGCAAGTAGAGATTCATCCTGAATACCGAGAGAATACTGCGTTTTCAGTTCGGCATGGAATCTGGCAGTTCAAAGAAATGCCATTCGGATCGTGCTGATGGAGACTGTGCTGAGAGGGCTGCATTGTGTTTACCTGGATGACGTCATCGTCCTCAGAAGCACCTTCGACGAGCACTTGAATAATTTGAGGGAGATTGTGATGTTTGGGACATCACTGCATGTTTTTAATTATTGAACTATGAAATTAATTGATAAGATGTGTATATTTAATCACTGATAGGTCATGTTTGAATTAATATGTATATATATATATTGAACCCTGACAGCAATCCCTGTGACCATTTTGCACATTTCAGTTCTGTATCTCAGTGTTGGGTTACGCCGCGGCAAAGCAAAGCAGTCGGAGATCCATGAAGCCTCCACTCTAGGGACGTGCAAGTCCGACGAGTCGGGTCACAGGTTTATATAGTGGACTGTTATCAGTATATTTTAAACGTAGAAAGTAATCATCATTTCCTGCCCAAAATTACGTGAATATTCCGCAACAGAATGCTAAGAGATCTAGGATATTGGCATATTCACCAAGATACATTGACAATCATTTCATTTTACCCTAAATTAAATATCTATCCTAGTATTCCTACGCTACATCAAATGAGAACTCTGTAAAATGTTTCATTTATGGAAGGATTTTCCGTTTAATGACTTCAAAATAACTTCGAATGTCAATTACATAATGAGCAAATTATTAGCAACACAAACGGGTATAGAAAGAAAAAAAGTCAATGTTACGTTAAAATTGAAATAAACACCTAACTTCTTGCTCTTGTTACAAAGAAATTATAACATCGTCAATCAAGAGGAAATCGAAAACAAAAGAGACAAAGTGTCCCACTGCTGAAGGCTTACAGTGAAAGATCTATTATCCATCACGCATTTCGAAATAAACAACCGGGAATTATAGAATCGTCCACTTCTGAATGCTGTTCCTACTCAAATATCTCATAATATTCCGTCATTCTAATTTAAATCATCGCATTATTTATCGGTAAACTGTCTACCTAGCAACTTGAAAACACCGTTATTCTAAATTCATAAATCATCATAAATGCAAGAGAAATGTTTGAAAGACACAGGATCGTAGCATAGTATGTCATCCATCAAAATCATGCATTAAAAGACAGACTCGATCCTCTCGAACATTCATCGAAGACTGCACCTAGATAAAGGACATCAATAGACATTGCAGCATCTACAATTACCTTCTCTAACTACGCTGATTCTGCGCCTCCGGATACCACTGCGAAGTTTGGCCTGAAATAACTACATCAGCACTAGGCATCAACTCAAATTATCTACAAAATATCCAACTAGCTAAGAAATGATTTACTTACCATAGGAGATCATATTCCCTTTACGACATGACCCAATATCTTTACGTTACCGTTTATTTTGTGAAGATCCTAAACATCCCTTTAAAGCCGTGCGCTCTGGTCAATCATGTATTTAAATAGGATAAATGTGACGACCATGTATTAGTGTTCGTGAGTGCAAAATCCTACAACACTATTCTTAAATACGGCCTCGTGCCTAAATAAATCATTCATCACAACAACATCAAAATTCACGCATGACCAACACAATTCCTAACGCCAATGCCATCATCAGGACCTTCACATTACATCATCATAAAATACGCAATCCTAATGACACGTCTATAACCATCCACATTTCATTATCCGCATACATATTTTCAATGATCCTACCGTATCAAACACCTTATCACGTCACACAAATCGTCATGCACAGCGAATTCACAATACCTAGGAATAATCTATTCAGGCAATTACGTCAAAGACTACTAAATACGTTGCCGCATTAACACCATATCACCACAATAATATCACACTTCCATTATCAAACACCGTATTTCTGCACAAGCACATAATATTTGAAGACCATAGAATCGCCCGTCGCGAATACCGAGCTCCTCCGAAGTATTTTGAGCCCCGAGTTAAGTTAACGTTCATCACAATAACACCATTACGGTACCAATATCATCGATGCCGAAAATCATTCCGTAAATCCTTGCTAGAAGACATTAAAAGAAAGCGCACACGACCCATCGCATATTATCACAACATAGATTGACTCACCGCACTAGACGCAACGATCATAAGTAATACAACGCAATGATTAACAAATAACGGTCGCCTTCAAGTTGAAAATTATACATGTCAAATCGACATTAAAATAAATACTACTCTACATCTAAAATAAGCAACTACATGGCGGAATATATAGACGATATTCAAGTACTCATCCTGGGTTGTTGCTCCACGACGGTGTCACCTTCCGTGTTCAGCTCTCAATTATAATATTCATCCATTAGTATCCATCACATTCCTGGCCAGATCCTTCGAGGTCTCTCTATTTTAGTTGTTCATGTTAATACGTGCAGTCATCTCATATGTATAACCAATAACTGACGGTTCCATGTTACCTGAAACTCAGAGATATCAATTAGGACAGGGTCATACACCTTGTTACAATTTTACAGTTCAATTAACACACTTGCCTTTATGTTTTTTGATAACAAGATATCTTGTTTTACAATATAATATATGTTTATAATATGCCAATATCACGCTAATATATCTCTTCAACACAATCTTTCTCTCACGAATTTTCGCTTCCGATCCTTTTAAGATACAGATTGAGAGTCAACTTCCTCAGAGACAAAACAAATTCTACCGGGCGAGTTGGCCGTGCGCGTAGAGGCGCGCGGCTGTGAGCTTGCATCCGGGAGATAGTAGGTTCGAATCCCACTATCGGCAGCCCTGAAAATGGTTTTCCGTGGTTTCCCATTTTCACACCAGGCAAATGCTGGGGCTGTACCTTAATTAAGGCCACGGCTGCTTGCTTCCAACTCCTAGGCCTTTCCTATCCCATCGTCGCCATAAGACCTATCTGTGTCGGTGCGACGTAAAGCCCCTAGCTAAAAAAAACAAATTCTACAACAACATAATAATCGCAGACGGTTTGCTTTTTAGAATTCTTCTATGCCTCCAGCTCCCATATGTTCTTGACAATTGGAAACATTTGACACATAATGCGTAACGATCTCGTATAAATCAGCTGTACTCGCAAAGGAACTTATTTAATAATTGCTGCCTCGTATTTAGGTTAGTAATCGACAGTTTCATTCCTCATCTCGATCGTCGAATCGTGCGGGACTAGATGTACAAGGTATGGCCCTCTCATATAAACCTATTATTCGCACATTTCATGGCCCTCAGTAACATTCTGTCATTGATATTCTGCCGTTCATGCGCATTTCAGAAACTTTGCTTGAGGAAAGTGTATTATTCATTTAATCCTGCCCTATGTTCCACGATGTTTAATTGTCTACCAATATTTCCAAGGCACCACGGGGTTTAGAGCTTGTTATCAATCCGCCGCTATCTTCAATTCAGCGATGCAGTTCACATAATTACACAAGTCAACCGAACTCAAATTCACCTGGAGGTGTGATAACCGGACATAAGATTTCATTGACATTATTTCTCAACATAAACTTCCAATGTGTTCACCAATCTCATCCTGATATACATTGGAAGGTTATATTCCCCCTCTACTCAAAAATGAAATTTCGTATGAAAGGAGAAATTTCATGTTTATGCAAGATCTAATCATAATTCTCTTCTTCAATGAAATCGTCTTTTATCACGTCTGAAATGATCGAAAATAACTCTGGTCTTGATGTACTGTTATACAATATCCTGCCTTCCAGTCTTGTTTAAACTTCATCATTCGTCATCTGATCCGTCGGTCAGCGAATAAACATCCCAAGCATCTCCGTTTCCTTCGTCTTCCAGAATGATATTAACTTCCTCCTCATTAACGATAGGGAAACTGTACTGCTTAAGACTCGAAGCATTGAAAATAGAAATGTTGTTGGAATCCAAACTCTGTATTTTATATGCGTTATTGCCCAACGCTTCAATAACCTTGAATGGCCCGATCTACAAATGTGCAAATTTGGAATAGAATTTTTCCATAGGACAGGATACGGCTGGTTTTCTTACGAGAACATAGGTTCCAACCTCCAAAGGTTCTCGAAATTTCTTATGCCTTAACTTCTTGAGACGTTTTTCGGCCTGCCTTTTCATACATGCCTGAGCTTGCTTTATGTTCTCTTCGATGCTAGGACTTTCTTCGACTGGTCTAGCAATGATCTCGTTCCAAGGGCGTCTTGGTTGTTCGTTCATGTGAAGAATGCTTGGAATATTGCCGATAGACTCGTGCCATGTAAAATTTATACAGTCGGCTATTGTCGGTAAACATGAAGTCCATGTCCAATGACGTTCATGGCAGAAAATCTACAATATTTCGCAATTTCTTTCATGACCCTCTCAGCCGCATTGGATTCAGGGTGTCTTATGGAACTAAACCGGTGTTGAATGTTCATTTTCCTTAAAGCTTCCGCATATTCGTTTGAGGTAAACTGTGTTCCATGGTCCGTTATTATGCATTTCGGTTTACCCATTTTTGGTATCGTTATTCTTTCTAAACTCCTAATAATGGACTTAGAGTTGGCCTTCCTAATGGACTGAAGTGATACTAATTTTGACATCACATCGAGGACTACCAATACAAAACGGTTTCCACGTTTACCTACGGGTAAACTCCCATACAAGTCCATGGCGTATACTTCCCTAGGACGGTCTGGTATTACAGCTATCGGTGGTTGATACAATAATACGGAGTTGTATTTCACCCTCTGACATATATCACAGGTTTTTACTATTCTACCTATGGTTCTCCGGAACCCAGTCCATGTGAACGTCTCTCCTATTGTAGCCGCTAATTTATCTAGTCCACCATGACCAATCATCCTATGGATGTACCATATGAGCTTACATCTTAATTTGCGTGGCACCACCACTCTTAATTTCTTCCGATCTTTATCTATGTATTTATACAAAGATGTTATTCGCCAGCACATAATGATTTATTTGATCTTCGGGCCCATCATTAGCTGATCTTCTCTGACAATACTCAATAACCTCTTTCAGAGATGAATCCTCAAGTTGCAACTCCGGCAATCGTTTTAAGTTCTCTAAACATTGCTCATCCTCTTGAGTTACTTCGATCATATTGACTTCCAGAGGCTCTTCTGTTGGATTTCGGCTTAGACTGTCTGCCAACACATTATTTTTACCCGGGCAGAACTCAATTCTTAAATTAAACTGCTGCGCATAAAGTGCCCATCGTGATACTCTCTCGCTGGATAATGTGGTTTTTAACACAAACGTTAGTGCCTTGTGGTCCGTCCTAATGACTACCGGATACCCATACACTATTTTCCTCCACTGTTGTAATGCGTAAACAATGGTCAACATCTCAAGTTCAGTAGTCGTGTACTTAAGCTCATGGTTCCTCAATTTTCTACTAACGAAGGCCAAATAGTTTATATTATTCTCCCCATTATTCTCCTGATACAGTACAGCTCCAACTCCAACTGCTGAAGCATCGGATTGAATAATAAACTCACGATCAAAGTCCGGATATCCAAGTTTTATACTGTTAGCTAGTAATTCCTTCGCGTTAGCAAAAGCTCGATCATGACTCTCATTCCACCGCCAGCGATTATTGGTCTTCAGTAAATCTTGCAGGGGGCTAGTATCTCTGTATATCTTGGACAGTGGCTAGCGAAAAGTCTCGTCATTCCCAAGAACTGTCGGATATGCTTAATCCTTCTGGGCTTCGGAAAGTTACATATGGCCTGGATCTTAACTGGGTTTGGTCTTATACCAGTTCCGTCAATTACATGTCCAACAAACAAGATTTCGGATTGGCAGAATTTCGACTTGGACCGATTGATTTTGAATCTGGCCTCATCCAAATTACTTAGCAGCTGTTCCAACTTGACTACATGCTCCTCGAAAGTTGCTGTCGCCAGTACGATGTCATCAACATGAATGGTTATAAATTCCTTTACTTCCGGCTTCAAGTTCCTGTCTAGAGCTCGTATAAGCGCGGCCGCGGAGTTAGAAATGCCAAATGGGAGTCTTTCAAAGATATACGTTTGATTATCAAACATGAAACCAGTAAATAGTCTGGATTTACTCTCCAAGACTATGTGGAAGTATGAGGAAGTCAAATCTAATATCGTGAAAAATCTCTTGTTCCGAAATCTTCTTATTATCTCCTTCATTACTGGAGCTTTGTCATACTCAGGAATTAACTTGGCGTTGACCTGTCTCGCATCAATACACACACGAATCGACCCGTTACTTTTTCTTACCACTACCAGAGGGCTAACGAATGGTGAATGTGCTTTAGATATTATGCCATTATCAATCATCTCCTGTATTACCTTCCTAGCCTCGGGCATGAATTTATCTGGTATCGGGTACGGTTTGATCTTAAACGGCCTCCAATCCTTCACCAGTAACTTGTACTCAAAGTTCTTTATTGCTCCAGGCTGGTTCTTAAAAGCATTGCTATACCTTTTCAGCAGATTCTCAATTATCCCTTGCTGCTCAGGACTTCCTCCTATTCCATTGTCAACTGTGTGTCCACATACAGCATCTTCTGTGTCGTATCTTTCCATTATCTTCTCGGCAACATGTGTAGCTTCATTTATTGAAATGTTCATGGTTTTCTGTAGCTCACTCGTCTCCTTGTTCTCTATTCTAGCTGTAATATCCTGTCCTCCTTCACCGTCACATCTGATCCTTATTTCTTCTTTATTTAAATCAATTATTATGTTGTTTTCCCTGATGAAGTCGGATCCAATAATTAAGTTGTATTGGATTTTATCCATGACTACAAATGGGTGTTCCATTAAATTTCCTCCAATCTCTATTGGCAAATAAGTTTGTATCTTGCATTTCGTAACCTTGTCTGGGATTATGCCCTTGATTTTCATATTGGCTATCGGAATTACAGGTAAGTGTGTTTTGTCTTGTATCTCTGAGAATAATAGCTTGGAGATGATACTAATACTCGCTTCAGTGTCCAATAATGACAACACTCGAATACCCAGTATTGTGACATAAATAACGGGTAGTCCTCTCTTTAATTTCGTTCCTTCAGGTTGACCGTCTTCGTGCAGCAATTCCTCGGGTTCAAATTCCCACGATTCGGTTCCAGCTATAACCCATTCGTGTTGCTTATAATTTGGATTTAATTTACTAATTCTATCATCTATTGCTGATTCCAAAATGAAGTTTTTTTTCACCCCGTCATTGCCTTGATTATTCTTGTCAAATGGTGTGGCTGCGGGATTTAACGTTTTATCGGCGCTTTCTTTTCTTTGCTCCTGCTGATACAACAGACTAGTCGCGCCCACGCAATCAGCATTCATATCTTGATTTAATATTGCTCTTTCCCATTGTTTGCCTTCCTGCTGTTTTCTTAATTCGCTAAGGTACCTTTCCCTTTCTTTGTTTATCTCCTCGTCCTGTCGAATATCTGACTGTCTTGAATTTTCTCGATACCTGTTTCTGCGATACGGCCATTTGTCTCTGTTCCGATTCCACCTTGTATTTCTGTAGTACCTAGGATATCTTCGTTCTTCGTTTCGAAACGGTGTCCACTTCTGGCGCGTCTTATCACTCTTCTCATCCCTATGTTCCATTCTTCTGTAGCCTTCATTCGCCACAGGTCTATCTCCTTGACCATGACTGTTGTATCTCTCGTTCCTTTCTACACCTTCATCTCCTGCTGGTGTTACAACATTTACCGTCGGATCGACGTGTCTTACTATGCGGCTATTAGTATGCGTTGTCGTGCTGTCAATTTGTCGAAGTATTGACTCCGCTTGCACGGCTGATTGAATGTTCGCCGCCGTCAGTAATCTCTGTATATCCGCGGGGAATTGTTTGACTATTGCCCGTACCATTTCTGTCTATGTAGGTGGAGAATCAAGCTCTTTCAACCGATGAAATTGCATCGTGAAGTACTCTGCAAATCTACTCGGTCCCGATAGAGAATATTTCTTTGAGTATAGTTCGAGTCTGATTCCCTGTTGAACGTCGACTCCCCAGAATTTGTCCAAGAAAGCTTGTTTGAAGCCTGCATAATCTTCAAAAACGTAGCGGAAAGCCTTAAACCAAATGAGTGGCGCACCTTCTAGGTGTTTCTCCACTGTCTTTAACTGACGCTCCGTGGATACCTTCGCTTCCCTAAAGTACTCTTCTATCTCTCTTAGGAAACCACGAGGAGTCATACTGGATCCTATGTTCCCGTTAAATTTCTTAGGCCTATCCTCATAAGTACGTATAATGTTAACAATCTGGGTTCCACTTCCTGTATGAACTGTCCCGTTGCCGTTAATATCAACGCTAAGCTGCGGTATCTCAAATTGACTGTTTACTTCAGTCTTCCTTCCATCCTCAATTACTGTCTGTCGGTCGGTCAAAGATGATACCAAATTTCTGTTTGTTTCAATTTCAATCCTCAAATTCTGTACGTCCTTTTGAATAGCGTTCAAATCGTCTTTTAATCCTTTTATTTGCTGATTCATCGAAGCTTTATTCTCGTCGGATTCTTCCGTTATCAAATTGAATCTGTCATTGATTTGTTCTCTTGCTTGGGCTATCTCCTTCCGTATATTCTCATTGGTGATATTGACTTCATCCTTTACTTTCTTGAATTTTGCGTCCCAATTATTATCAGACTCTTTCATCTTCTCTTGCATCACATCTACTTCTTCTTTGAGCTCCTTAAGATCATGGTCAACTTGGACTCGCAACTCTTGGATGCTCGACTTAAAATCAACCTTCAATTCTTCGAATTTTTCTTGAAAATTTCTCTTATTCTCATTCACTGTCGCATTCACTTCCTCTTTTAAATTTAATACTTCTCCTTGTACTTCAGCGACTTTCGATCCTAACGATACAATTTCTTCTTGCATTACCTTCATGTTTTCTTGTACCATATCAGTGATTCTGTCAAAAGTTCCTTGCATTTTCTCGTGTGATTCGTGGATTTCTGCTCTAGTAGTATCCTGTGATTCCTGGATTTTCTTCTCCGTATTTTCTTGCGACTCACGTACTTCCTGAATCCTTTTCTCAGTATTTTCTTGTGACTCGCGTACTTCCAGTATTATCTTTTCTGTACTTTCTTGTGCTTCCTGAATTCTCTTTTCTGTACTTTCTTGCGATTCTCGTACTTCTTGAATTCTCTTTTCTGTACTCTCTTGCGATTCTTGCATTTTATTCATTTTCCCAACGAGCTCCTCCAATAATAACTTTACTTGTGCAAGAGACGCCATCCTAATTTCCTATATCGTTCCTTATTAAGAATATATAACTCTCAATCTCTCTATACAGTCCTTAGCCAGTGTTCCCACAACACCTATACTTGCCTAACAACCTCACAAATAAAATTCAATAAATTAAACATATGGGTCTCTCCGGATCTGACCCGAAATATGACGGACATCCAACAATAAGTGACACGGAACAACATATCGTGTTATCCAAGTTAAATGACTCACTATCCCGATTAACAAGAGCTGAAGTTTTACGGAATATCCTTCCATAATGTCATAAAATAAAATTAAGTAAAATCGTAGTACTGATTAACGGACAAATCCTTCCAATATTATTCATAAAATATACGATTAAATAAATATTTCAAACATCCTTCACCAACGACGTTATAAATTCAATGTTCTCTCTGATTACCAATGTCGTCTCGAGTTTTCTTTTTTTTAGTGAAATAATCTCTACTCTGTTCTATTCATCTTGAATTCCACTGATAGGCATTAAACGATGATGTATACAGCTCACGTCCACTGCCAGGCGATAAATAATTCGACTCTAGCCGTTGGGTGATAAAATAATTCAACTCTAGCCCCACAGTTGGGTGACAAATAAAATTATATACCCTATATGAACCCTGACAGCAATCCCTGTGAACATTTTGCACATTTCAGTTCTGTATCTCAGTGTTGGGTTACGCCGTGGCAAAGCAAAGCAGTCGGAGATCCATGAAGCCTCCACTCTAGGGACGTGCAAGTCCGACGAGTCGGGTCACAGGTTTATATAGTGGACTGTTATCAGTATATTTTAAACGTAGAAAGTAATCATCATTTCCTGCCCGAAATTACGTGAATATTCTGCAACAGAATGCTAAGAGATCTAGGATATTGGCATATTCACCAAGATACATTGACCATCATTTCATTTTATCCTAAATTAAATATCTATCCTAGTATTCCTACGCTACATCAAATGAGAACTCTGTAAAATGTATCATTTATGGAAGGATTTTCCGTTTAATGACTTCAAAATAACTTCGAATGTCAATTACATAATGAGCAAATTATTAGCAACACAAACGGGTATAGAAAGAAAAAAAGTCAATGTTACGTTAAAATTGAAATAAACACCTAACTTCTTGCTCTTGTTACAAAGAAATTATAACATCGTCAATCAAGAGGAAATCGAAAACAAAAGAGACAAAGTGTCCCACTGCTGAAGGCTTACAGTGAAAGATCTATTATCCATCACGCATTTCGAAATAAACAACCGGGAATTATAGAATCGTCCACTTCTGAATGCTGTTCCTACTCAAATATCTCATAATATTCCGTCATTCTAATTTAAATCACCGCATTATTTATCGGTAAACTGTCTACCTAGCAACTTGAAAACACCGTTATTCTAAATTCATAAATCATCATAAATGCAAGAGAAATGTTTGAAAGACACAGGATCGTAGCATAGTATGTCATCCATCAAAATCATGCATTAAAAGACAGACTCGATCCTCTCGAACATTCATCGAAGACTGCACCTAGATAAAGGACATCAATAGACATTGCAGCATCTACAATTACCTTCTCTAACTACGTTGATTCTGCGCCTCCGGATTCCACTGCGAAGTTTGGCCTGAAATAACTACATCAGCACTAGGCATCAACTCAAATTATCTACAAAATATCCAACTAGCTAAGAAATGATTTACTTACCATAGGAGATCATATTCCCTTTACGACATGACCCAATATCTTTACGTTACCGTTTATTTTGTGAAGATCCTAAACATCCCTTTAAAACCGTGCGCTCTGGTCAATCTTGTATTTAAATAGGATAAATGTGACGACCATCTATTAGTGTTCGTGAGTGCAAAATCCTACAACACTATTCTTAAATACGGCCTCGTGCCTAAATAAATCATTCATCACAACAACATCAAAATTCACGCATGACCAACACAATTCCTAACGCCAATGCCATCATCAGGACCTTCACATTACATCATCATAAAATACGCAATCCTAATGACACGTCTATAACCATCCACATTTCATTATCCGCATACATATTTTCAAAGATCCTACCGTATCAAACACCTTATCACGTCACACAAATCGTCATGCACAGCGAATTCACAATACCTAGGAATAATCTATTCAGGCAATTACGTCAAAGACTACTAAATACGTTGCCGCATTAACACCATATCACCACAATAATATCACACTTCCATTATCAAACACCGTATTTCTGCACAAGCACATAATATTTGAAGACCATAGAATCGCCCGTCGCAAATACCGAGCTCCTCCGAAGTATTTTGAGCCCCGAGTTAAGTTAACGTTCATCACAATAACACCATTACGGTACCAATATCATCGATGCCGAAAATCATTCCGTAAATCCTTGCTAGAAGACATTAAAAGAAAGCTCACACGACCCATCGCATATTATCACAACATAGATTGACTCACCGCACTAGACGCAACGATCATAAGTAATACAACGCAATGATTAACAAATAACGGTCGCCTTCAAGTTGAAAATTATACATGTCAAATCGACATTAAAATAAATACTACTCTACATCTAAAATAAGCAACTACATGGCGGAATATATAGACGATATTCAAGTACTCATCCTGGGTTGTTGCTCCAAGACGGTGCCACCTTCCGTGTTCAGCTCTGAATTATAATATTCATCCATTAGTATCCATCACATTCCTGGCCAGATCCTTCGAGGTCTCTCTATTTTAGTTGTTCATGTTAATACGTGCAGTCATCTCATATGTATAACCAATAACTGACGGTTCCATGTTACCTGAAACTCAGAGATATCAATTAGGACAGGGTCATACACCTTGTTACAATTTTACAGTTCAATTAACACACTTGCCTTTATGTTTTTTGATAACAAGATATCTTGTTTTACAATATAATATATGTTTATAATATGCCAATATCACGCTAATATATCTCTTCAACACAATCTTTCTCTCACGAATTTTCGCTTCCGATCCTTTTAAGATACAGATTGAGAGTCAACTTCCTCAGAGACAAAACAAATTCTACAACAACATAATAATCGCAGACGGTTTGCTTTTTAGAATTCTTCTATGCTTCCAGCTCCCATATGTTCTTGACAATTGGAAACATTTGACACATAATGCGTAACGATCTCGTATAAATCAGCTGTACTCGCAAAGGAACTTATTTAATAATTGCTGCCTCGTATTTAGGTTAGTAATCGACAGTTTCATTCATCATCTCGATCGTCGAATCGTGCGAGACTAGATGTACAAGGTATGGCCCTCTCATATAAACCTATTATTCGCACATTTCATGGCCCTCAGTAACATTCTGTCATTGATATTCTGCCGTTCATGCGCATTTCAGGAACTTTGCTTGAGGAATGTGTATTATTCATTTAATCCTGCCCTATGTTCCACGATGTTTAATTGCCTACCAATATTTCCAAGGCACCACGGGGTTTAGAGCTTGTTATAAATCCGCCGCTATCTTCAATTCAGCGATGCCGTTCACATAATTGGACAAGTCAACCGAACTCAAATTCACCTGGAGGTGTGATAACCGGACATAAGATTTCATTGACATTATTTCTCAACATAAACTTCCAATGTGTTCACCAATCTCATCCTGATATACATTGGAAGGTTATAATATATATAGGGTTTTTATCATCCATTTCAATCATCATTTAATTTCTTTGTATCGCGGCTATAACGTATTCTGGACGAACAAATTATTCGGTGAAGTATTTCAACATCATGCGTATTTATAACTTGCAGTAAATTTTCCAATGGCCGTTGTGAGGTGACCCGAGTCAGCAGGCTAATTTAAGCCCAATTCCAGGATAAGTACGTCATCTAGGTTACGAGAGACCTTACCCTCTCTACCTCATGAAGAGACAGTTGATACATTATTAACACCCACTTTTCAAACTCCGCTTCGGGACGCTTTATTTCAGCGGGAAAGTTCAGCCTATTTGAATGATCGTAATGTAGCAACGTAATGGATTCACAGCAATACATCGGAGAAGGGATGAGACCTCGAATCTTACTGGACCATGTGATATGGCTGATGGAAGGAGACTTTTGAACCGATATATACCACCGACAAGAGCTGGAGAGGACATTCTTATTAGCATTCTTATTCAGATTGAGATTCACATTCACATTCTTATTGAACATTCTGATTCTCACTCTTGGAAGAGACTCTTACTACGATTCTACGTCTGCACGTCGTAGAAGATTTTAACTTAGTTCACTTCGGATCTGAGTATATTCTGCTCAAAAGTTACTCTCATTGGGAATTGTTATCTCAATGAAGAGAGGTAGTCAACGGGAGACCGGTTCTGACTAGTATAGGGGAGGAGAGCTTTTATTATGAATTTAGCTACGCTACTGTTCCGTAATACGGAAGAATACAAGTGTATTCTCTCCATGAACATAACCCAAGGTGCTTTTGCATTTAAAATTAGGACTCATTACTACTTTATGTAAGGAGTACAGTAGGAAGTGTTAAGGACAGGAAATGTAGAAGTAGGACTGGAATCCAACAACAGAGAAGGCAGCCGGTACGAGATCCACACATCATCAGCTTCAAGACAAGAGAGTCTACATATGGTGAGCTTATGGCATAAGTTACTGCAAGTCTTCGCGCAACAGTTCATTTTTAAAATTAATTTCATTCAATTTTTCTTTTGCTTCCGTAAGTTCAGATTTCGTTAAAACGCCGTTACGTCACGTTTTTCATCTTAATAAATAGCTGTTTTAATTTTTATGTTCTGAAATTATTATTAATGATCCTTAAATTGCAAGTTAGTGTACTTAATGATTTGTGTTCCGTTCACCTCACCCCTGGGAGTTTTTTGAGTCTCATTACGTATTATTATTGTTATTATTATTATTATTATTATTATTATTATTATTATTAATTATCTACTTTTGTTTTTAAGCCATAAGCTTGAAGACTGGCGCCCTTGGGATACTGTTTATGGAGAAACAATGACATATCATTTATTTATTTTAATATTAAAGTGACCGCCACGTTGTAATTTTGTCATACATCTGTAGGCCAAGTGGGTACGTCACAAGATTCTGGGAAATTTGAGAGCAGCCCAGCTGAAAATGAGCCCAAATAAATGCCAGCTCTTCCGAAAGGATGCACAGTAACTCGGCCATATCTTTTAAGACGAACGTATCCTGAGAAAACCATGACGGTGAGGGAGTGGCCAGTACCTAAATACAAGTCTCAGCTTCGAAGCTATTTTGGCCTGTCCACCTAATACCGTCGATTCGTCAGGGTATATGCCAACATTGCAAAGCCGTTGCATCGTCATACGGAGAATGACCAACGGTTCACCTGGACAGAGGAATGCCAAAAAACTTTTGAACACCTGAAGCACGCACTATGTACAGCGCCAGTATAGGTATATCCCAGAGCTGTGATGAAATTTGTGCTCGACACGGACGGTAGTGAATTTGGTATTGGGAGCGTCCTGTCTCACATCTTGGACAACGAAGAGCGGGTAGTTGCACACTTCAGCAAGGCCCTCTCCAAGCCGGAAAGAAATTACTACATCACCCGGAATGAGTTGCTTGTCATTGTTAAGACCATCGAACATTTTCGTAAGTACCTGTATGGCCACGCATTCCTTATGAGAACCGATCCTGCATCACTCAGGTCGCTTCTAAATTTCAAGAACACGGAAGGACAGCTCGCATGATGGCTTGAGAGACTGCAGCAGGAAAATTATATGATCGAACACCACAAGGGTCAACTATATTCCAACAACGACGCTCCGCCTCGAAGGCCTTGTCCCGAATACTGCAAGTTCTGCTCCAATTGGGAAGGTGAATACGGCATTCCCTGCCGAAGGACCACCGTAGAGTTCGAAGGAAGCTGGAGTCGCGAAGCCTGGATTAATGCACTGAGGGATGGCGAGTACATCGGACTGCTGGCCGAGTGGATTATCGCCCGCATACCGAGACCTGGATAGAAAAACATCAGTAACCTCAGCCCTAAAACTAAGTCGTACTGCTCGCAATGGGACTCCCTGGTGATCAGGGATGGATTGCTGAAGCGCACTGGATGCATATAAGCAAGGACGTTGTTTGGGAGAGAAATGCGCTTCCGGGTGGATTTAGTGTTCGGTCGACCTGCCGATCATCTTGCCTCTACCGACGAGTACTGTCTCGGTCTAGCAAGGAAACTAGGTGGTGTACACGCACTGCAAATGTGGGGGCTAGATTAGTATGTAAAGAATCGATAGAAATTACAATAGCTAAGAGGGTGATGAAGTATTGGATGAGATTGGAAGAAGAGGGAGGTATTGGTGTTAAGAAATGAGTTGGTAATAGGTAGATAGGGATGAGGATGAGTTGATAAATGTGTTATATTATAGATAATCTAGATACAATAAAAAGCCTGTAAATATTAGTAAAATATTCTATCAAGAGATGAGTAGGAAATGCTAGATAAGTGTGAGGTAGGAAAACCTTGTTATAAAGAAGATAGGTGAAAGGAAGATGAGAGAGGACCTGTAAAGAGTTGGTATTAGTTATTGAGTTGGTAATGTAAAGAAATGTGCAATTAGTGAGTTGGTTTTAGACTAAGAGACGCAAATAAGATGGAAGGACTGTGAGGAATAAGGAAACTGTTGAATTGTTGGCAAGTTCGGTGTTGTTAAAAGTGTTTAAATATTAACTCTAGGACATAGTGGAAGAAAATGTGCAAGCAGTGTGTAAACTGCAGAGGATAAGTTACGAATAAGGTAGATAAAGGAGTGTTTACGTGAGAAAGAGAGATTGAAAGATATGGGATAGGGAGTGGGAGTTTTAATAGGTGAAGGGTGGGGTGGGACTGACCCATCCCTGGGTGAAAACAATAAGCATGTCCGCACGTGGTGGAACAGGAGAGTCAAAGATGGATGCAGGTAATGTGTAAGAAAGGCGACTCGGATTCAGTAGGTGGGACAATAGATAAGAGCGTGACGGGTCGCATGATGGATTGGTTTCCGCCTCATGTGATTCGCCACGCGAAGAATGGGAGGGAAGCACTTTGCCAACTAGCTGTAGGTTGGGGCAGATATCTGACCCACGGGGTGTGGCTGGCAGTGGTATCACGGGCTGGACGGGCTGTTTCCTTGCCAGGGCGATATTGCGACAGCCAGTTTTTCTGTTAATTAGTTGTAGGTAGTAGAATAAATAGTTAGCGCGTTAGAGTTGATGTAGGGGTGCCCTAACATGCGGTTAGGATATCCGCCCATGTTAGAGGCAGCTCAGTAGATTTAGTGAAGTATGGTGCCGTGCATGGTGTCTGGTATTCCGCATGTGCGAGGCGCCACTAAATTAGAGTGTGTAGTTAAGTAGTTTAAAGAGAGATATAGTAGATATTGCTTTTTGTGTTTCGCTCTGTCTTTATTGCCTGTAAGCCGATGGTGTATACTAGGGTGGGCAATAAGGAGATGTTCTATGTTCTATGGTGTACACGCCGCTGTCCAAAAAAGATTTAAAATAGTGAGCGACCGAATGAAGGTACGATACGACCAACGAACGGACGCTACCGGATATCTGGAAGAAGACCGGGTAGGGCTGCATAACTCCATAATGAAGAGAGGTTTTCCCCCAAACTCCAGACGGCGTGGGAAGGTTCATAACGTGTATTCAAGAGGATATATGACATCATCTATCGTAAACAACGAGCCCGAGAAAGAAGATTATGGTGGTGCATCTGGACCAATTGGCACCTTACCTGGAGCAGATGAAGAAAGTAACTAATCGGGAAGATCAGCTCTCGAAGGGGGGCGATGTTATGTGCTTAAGCGACCGTCAGCCTTGTCGCAGCCCCTTCGGTATTACCTGAAAGAGGATGACTAAGCAAGCTCGCGGAACTTCCCAGCCCGCCTAAGTACACCCCACGGCCCTTCCTCTATTGTTCCCTTCATCTAGTTCCTCCATGTGATTTCTGGAGGATACGACGTGAAAGTTCGATCTCCAGACGAACCCTGAATATTCTAGTGGCCCAACATCGAGATATAAATGCAAGGCTCCTGTGAACGTGCTGTTGTTGGGATGTCGGACAGACCAGTGAGTAGGTGGGCACGAAAGAACGGAAGACTGTACAGTGTGTTCGTTTATTTCTGTGAACTGAGGCTCAGCGAGGGAAGCCGCTATGGCGATTGTGAAGGTAAATGGACCTATGTTAATGTTCGCTGTTGTGAGTATTATCCTGCTGTTGGATACTTTGAGCTATTTAGTTGTTCACTGCATGTGGCTCTGTGAATTACTGGACCATTTGTGGAGTCAAGCCAATGAACAGTCATCGTGTGTCGTGTAGCCAGTGGCACTGTGTTAAAATCCAGAGGCCTACACACAGCTGCTGTATGAGTTGACTGGACTTGGGCAAGTGACTGTTAGGATAAGCCGTCCTCAGGTAACAACGGGATGGACCATCTGCGGTGCCATAAGAAAGAGGGGCTTGTGAATAGACTCATAGTTAGTAAGTGTAGCCATTCATAACTGGTTACAATTGTGTGTGTTTAAATATGTGCTTGCGCATTTATTAGGTCATACTGAAAGAAATTAGAGCAATGAAACAGATGGAATTTTATTCGTAACGATATGATACCCAATTCCCACCTTCATTTTAAACATGCAGTCGCCCGATGCCATTCACCAGTATTAAAATAACATGATTTTTCCATATAGAATTTTAAATAATGAACGAAGATAATCATTAAAACATTTCTCGACCGTTCACAACGCATTCTTATTAAAATACTTCAAATACTGAAAGAAAATTGAACGTAATTCCTCCTTCAGAGTATCAAGAAAAATCCATTGATGATGAAATTTCCTTCAAGTTGCACCTTACTCGGCCTAATGAGGATCTCGAAAATTTAACGTTGTAAAATTCTTTAGCTGAGCAATTAATGTTTTCTTTTCCCAGAAGTGCAATCTGTTGTAATATTAGTTTCTAATTCGAGCTGGAGAAAGTCGGTTTTTTAATCCAAATTTAAAAAACAAATACTTAGCAGAAGAAAAATATTTACATAATAATCTAATATATTGATAAATTTGTAGGATATTTCATCGTCATTGCAACAACGTTATCCATTAACAAATACCCGCTCTATCTTGAGATGAAACATAAAGTCACCACTTCTCTAATTATGAGAGCTGAGATGTGCGACAGTTCGTCAAATGGAATGTTGTAATATGTAGATGATGAGTAAGTTCTAAATCGTCACCATCAATTGTATAAGGAGGATTGCGTATTAGTTATTTATTTATTCCTATCACAACTATTTTCGAGGGTTTGCTTTCTTAACAAATAAGTTATCTAAGGCCAATAATAAAATGAGAAGAAGAAGAAGAATCATAATGCTATTTCCTTTACGTCCCACTAACTACTTTATCGGTGCCAAATTTCATCTTTCATTCTCATCTAGGAATACTTTATAAATACTTTAGTACCAGGCGAATAGGCCGTGTGGATAGAAGCGCGCAGCTGTGAGCTCGCATCCGGGAAATAGTGGGTTCGAACCCCACTGTCGGCAGCCCTGAAGATTGTTTTCCGTGGATTCCCATTTTCACACCATGCAAATGCTGGGGCTGTACTTTAATTAAGGCCACGGCCGCTTCCTTTCCATTCCTAGGCTTTTCCTGTCCCATCGTCGCCATAAGACCTATCTGTGCCAGTGCCACGTAAAGAAACTAGCAAAAAAAAAAAAAACTTTAGTGAATGCTTGGCTTAGTGCGAATGTATGGAAAAGGGGAAGTAGTTTAGTTAAGACAGGTTAGGACATTTGCCACTAGGGCTATGGCCCTTTTTGCACATTATTGTCTCATTCATTCATTTAATGTATATTATTATTTTACATTTATATTCGTAAGCATGTAAACTTATTAATTATATCTCATTCTTGTGGGCCTCTTGTGTGACAAATGCACACAAAAAATGACAATTTAATTTATTTCATTTCACTTATAAAACAGTCAGTGCCTAACAACTCACACAAGGAGCGGTTAGGTACAATATGTTTCAACTACTGGAGTGGTGGCGTGCTTCAGCCTCTATTTCCAGCCTCCGCATTGTTGAACACGTGTTGGCGACCGATGGGGACGAGTACTATTAGCTCTAGGCGGGAGGATTTCCAAGAAGCGAGTGGTTAATAGACGTTTTCTCATAGAAGGGAAGAAGCAAGCGTGCATTTCGCTGTGCAGACAGTGCAAGTATAATAAAGTTACAGAATTCCTTAAACGAAAATTGAATAAATAAATAAATAAATAAATAAATAAATAAATAAATAAATAAATAAATAAATAAATAAATAAATAAATAAATAAATAAATAAATATTAATTTACCCTAACATTTTGGGGAAGGGGTTTCTGACACCCTAACCCCGCCCCCGCTGCAGCTGGCTACGGCCTTGTTGGTTGGCATTGGATTTGTCAGCAGGTGTCTACTCGAGTGCACAAAGCTATTGCAGTCAAGAATGGTTACAAGCAATGTTTTTTACTTCGTTTCGGTAGGTGATTGGCCGTCTGATAGTCTAAAATCTACGAATTGTGTTTTCATTGCTTGATGAAGTGTTCTGTAAGAAGATACATCCTAATACTGACAATCTAGAAATAGCCATGAGGACTATCCTATCCAGTTATCCTATGAATTTCTTGCGTTACGCAATCTATGGTGTAATTTATCATAGTATACCTAAAGATCTTGTATAAATACATGTTAATTCATACAGAAAAGTGTATTTCTCTTTTCCAGTCTGTGCTACTTACATTGTTACTGCAATAATTTGTAACAGTAATTATGGCTGGAGAAAGTAACTTACAATGTAACTCACAGCAATAGAACGTTGAACAAGTCAAATCGAATATAAAATACTGTATTTTCTTCTACAATGCGATGTAGTGCAGACATCCTGGTGTCTCCGTTAAGGAAGCGACAAATTTCTCATTAATTATTTATTGGAGGGTCTGCTACTAAGTTGGTCAAGTGACTTTTACGATGGCAGGTTCTAAAGTTTAATGAGTGTTTGTGTACCCGAAGACACCTGCTCCCACCGGTGTCCGGTGTTTTATTATGCTACTGAGGTTCGACTTAACTTTCCGCATCGTATTAATATTCAAAGCATCTGCTGTCATTTTGAGAATATTTTTCAGCTGATAATGACTCCTATATTCCAAGGGAAGGAACATAGACAAACCAATAGTAATATATCCAATACTACCAACTCATTCAAAATCAGCTTGCAAGTGTTGCATCACTCTATTGAATTATCGTCCTCTTATAAATGTATTACCGGATCCCGTGAGATTTCCGAAGTTAAGAAGCATTGGGCGTGGTGAAGATTTGGATGGGTTGCCATGCTCTATTGGGGGGGGGGGTAAGGGAATGGAGGAGCCGAAAGTAACTGGCCACCCTACCGTACGTAAACTGCGGCTCAGGAACACCTCTGGGGAGGTTCGGACCTGCCCTTGGGCAGAATACACCCTTACCTTTACTTATAAACATATTAATCAACAGGACGCTGAGTATGAATTTTGTTCAAGAAGGTGTACAGAAATTACGTATTTCGTACGTTTATAGCCAATACCGTACAACTACTTATCAGCGAAAGAACGCAAGCATGACGGAGATAGAAATCGGGGGACGAGGAATAAGGCACGGAACATAGCAGTAGTAACATTTGTCACACACAGGGATACAAAATTGGATACCAAATTTAAATAATTTTAACAATCTACTTATTGATAGTTTAATAACAACAAGTTCGTTAAAAAAAGTTTTTCCTTCTTCGGGTGCCGATCCATTGCCGGATTTTGGCGGTCCACGTGGCAATTTTACTTTTGTTGACTGCTGTTTGAAATAGTTATGTCGTTCTCTAAGTTTTTTTAGCCATGTCACCCGAGGCAGTCCACACCAAGTATTAAATGAAGGAATCGAAACGTCTCAGGATGCCTCACTATGTGCCCCAGATATTAATTTTTTCTTTTCTTCACATACATACATACATACATACATACATACATACATACATACATACATACATACATACATACATACATACATCATAATTTTAGACGGTTATGCGTTTCAGCGTTCAGTCCGCAAGCCACTGTGAATTTACTAAACGTCGCCACAATCCTCTATCTGCAACTAGCAATATGACCTCATTTATTTCCATACCTCTTATCTTTAAATCGTTAAAAACTTAGTCTAACCATCGTCATCTTAGTCTCCCTCTACTTCTCTTTCCCTCCATTACAAAGTACATTATTCTCCTAGGTAAACTATCCTCCTCCATTCATCTCACATGTACCCACTGACGAAGCCGGTTTATGCCTACAGCTTCATCCGTCGAGTTCATTACCAACTTAGCCTTTATTTCCTCATTCCGAGTACTCTCCTGCCATTGTTCCCAACTGTTTGTTACAGCAATCATTATCGTTACTTTCATGTCTGTTACTTCTAACTTATGAATAAGATATCTTGAGTCCACCCAGATTTCGCTCTCGTAAAGCGAAGTTGGTCTGAAAACAGACCGATGTAAAGACAGTTTCGTCTGAGAGATGATTTCCTTCTTACAGAACACTGTTGACAGCAACAGCGAGTTCACTGCATTAGCGTTACTGCACCTTGATTCAATTTTACTTACTATATTACCACACAGGGAGAACACACATCCTAAATACTTCAAATTAGCTAACCAAAACCAAACCCCATGGCACTACAGCCCTTGAAGGGCCTTGGCCTGTCAAGCGACCGCTGCTCAGCCCTAAGGCTTCAAATTAGCTACCTGCTCCATATTTGCATCACCAATCTGACATTGAGTTCTCTTGGATTTCTTACCTACTGACATCAATTAATCTTTTAGAAGCTAATTGTCTACCATACTCATGGCACCTATTTTCTAGTTCCAAGATATTTGACTGCAGGCTTTCGGCACAATCTGCGATTAAGACCAAGTCATCAGCATAGGCCAGACTGCTTACTACATTTCCACCTAATTGAAATTCTCCCTGCCACTTTATACTTTTCAGCAGATGATTAATGTAAATTACAAACAACAAAGGTGAGAGATTACAGCCTTGTCTAAACCCTGTAAGTACCCTGAAACAAGGACTCATTCTACCTTCAATTCTCACTGCAGCCCGATTGCCAACACAAGTGCCTTTGATTAATTTTAATAATCTACTGTTAATTTCATAGTCCCCCACTAAGGCGAACATCTTTTCCCTCGGTACCCTGTCAAATGATTTCTCTAGATCTACGAAACATAAGCATAACTGTCTATTCCTCCCGTAGCATGTTTCAATTACCTGGCGCATACTGAAAATCTGATCGTGGGAGCCCCTCTGTGATATGAACCACACAGGTTTTCATCCAACTTCCTCTCAATGACTGTTCGCACCATCCCTTCAAAAAAGCCCGTATCAGTGTGATACCTCGATAGTTGTTGCAATCCGTCCTGTTCCCTTGCTTACAGATAGGGGCAATTACTGCTTTTGTCCAACCTGATGGTACCTTACCAACACTCCGTGCTAATCTTATTACTCACTGAAGTCATTTCATCCCTGCCTTCCTACTCTACTGCACTATATCAGGTCTAATTTAATCTATTCCTGCTGCTTTATGGAAATGGAGTTTATTCACCACGTTTTCCACCTCTTCAAGCGTAGCCTAATTTCACTAACATCATTTTCCTCCTCTCCATGAGTTCGATTGTTCGCAATGTCACCAGGAAGATTTCCTTTTACGCTGAGAAGATTTTCAAAGTATTTCCTCCACCTGTCCAGTGATTTCCTGGAATCTATTATGAGTTCACATCAATTACCGAAACACTGATCATTTCCTCCTTTCATCCCTTTCTAAGATTCTTTTTTTTTACTGTCCAGAAAGGATTCCCTGCTGCTTGACCTAGCCCTTCCAGGTTATTACCAAAATCTTCCCACGACTTCTTTTAGGATTCAACAACTATTTGTTTCACTCTGTTACTTTCTATTTCTGTTTCTTTCACCTTTCCTTCACAGCTTTAATAATTCCTGTGTCTTTTCTGAGTCTCCGTAATACTTAATATGTGGTCTGTTCCATAGATTCTTAATATGTGTCTGAACACCCACATCCCAAACGCTTCTAATTGTTTCTGTAGTGATTGCAGTCAGTGTCGTGGTTTCTCCACCGTATAGTACGACAGTGAAAATGTAAAATTTCACCAACCGAATATCTGAATGTTCAACAGGTGACTTTTCACAACGGAAATAATCTTGTAAAAGGCATTTCGTCCCCTTCTGTGGTGTAGTTGTTAGCATGATTAGCTGCCACTCCCGGAGGCCCGGGTTCTATTCCCGGCTCTGCCACGAAATTTGGAAAATGGTACGAGGGCTGGAACGGGGACCACTCACCCTACGGACGTCAAATGAGTAGAGGTGGGATCGATTCCCACTCAGCCATTCTTGAAGTGATTTTCCGTGGTTTCCCACTTCCCGTCTAGGCAAATGCCAGGATGGTACCTAACTTAAGGCCACGGCCGCTTCCTTCCGTTTTCCTTGTCTACCCCTTCCAAACTTCCCATTCCCCAACCGGGCCTCTTTTCAGCATATCAGGTGAGGCATCCTGGACGTGGTACTTGTCCTCCTCCCCAGATGTATCACCCGACCCAAAGTCTCACGCTCCAGGACACTGCCATTGAGGCGGTAGTGGTGGGATCCCTCGCTGAGTCCGAGGGAAAAACCAACCCTGGAGGGTATATAGATGAAGAAGATTAAGAAGCAAAGGCATTTCAATATTAGTAATAATAATAATAATAATAATAATAATAATAATAATAATAATAATAATAATAATAATAATAATAATGTTATTCGCTTTACGTTCCACTAACTACTTTAACGGTTTTCGAAGACGCCAAAGTGCTGGAATTTAGTTACGTGGGAATTCTTTTACGTGCGAGTAAATCTACCGACACTAGTCTGACGTATTTAAACACCTTCAAATACTACCGGACTGAGCCTGGTTGAACCTCCCACGTTGGGGTCAGAAGGCCAGCGCCTCAACAGCCCGAGTCATTCAGACCAGTGGTGAATACTATGAAATGAAATGTCGTATGGCTTTTAGTGCCGGGATATCCCAGGACGGGTTCGGCTCGCCAGGTGAAGGTCTTTCTATGTGACGCCCGTAGGCGACCTCCGCGTCGTGATGAGGATGAAATGATGAAGAAGACAACACATACACCCAGCCCCCGTGCCATTGGAATTAACCAATTAAGGTTAAAATCCCCGACCCGGCCGGGAATCGAACCCGGAACCCTCTGAACCGAAGGCCAGTACGCTGACCGTTCAGCCAACGAGTCGGACGGTGAATACTATGAGGAGGACTAAGAGAGGTTAGTGTGTGTGTGGAAATAGAAGTCAACTTTCTGGTGCGTATATTTACTACTAGCTGATGTACCCGTGCTTCGCTACGGGATTCTCAGTAAGACTTTGTTGTTTTCCTAACTGAAATCAACATAGGTCATTACAAAAACGTATGAATGTAACGATTAAAAGCAATGCTATCATATAAAATACTCGATCAAATGTAAAGCCGCACGTTTTATCACTTTTAACGAATAGTGCTGCGGTTAGACTGCGGTGCCAATCTAATAGTCCAAAGTTCCAGAGCTGGGATGACCAGGCCGCAGATTGCCATGAACACTCATCTGCCATTATTCCGCTAAATATGCACACTGTTCATTCCAATCAGTGCCTCAGAGTAGGGATTGAATAGCCCGAATGCTATGATGATCCAGTGTGTTACGTACCAGTAGTATCAGAAAATTTATAAACCAGGGGAGTGGCATGCTAAAGAAGAAAGTTATCTAACTCCCCAGCTACTTCCCATCAATATTCAGGCAGGCTGTTACACTCTGTACGACTGGGCGAGTTGACCATGTGGTTAGCGGTGCGCAGCTGTGAGCTTGCATCCGAGAGATAGTGGATTCGAACCCCATTGTCGGCAGCGCTGAAGATGGTATTCCGTAGTTTTCCCACTTTCACACCAGTCAAATGCTGGGCCTGTACCTTAATTAAGGCCTAAGGCACTCCTAACCCTTTCCTATCCCATCGCCGCCATAAAACCTATCTATGTCGGTGCGACGTAAATCAAATAAAAAATACTCTGTACGCAGCAGTAATCCTATCTACCGGAGATGGGGGCAACAGAAGACACAAAGCACATCACGACAAACAATGGTCAATGTAATGTTATTGTTGATCAATGTTATGAGCTTTCTATATTGTAGGCCTACACATTTAGTTTTCTTTCGACTCTGTGATTTGTAAAATATTGTATACCGTAAACTTTAGTTTCTTATTCTCCGACTTTACATACCGATTTTCATTAAATACTGTTTACCCATTTTCTCGTTACTCGGCGCTGATATGGACTTAGTAACAAAAATCCAAATTCATGAATATCTTTGTGATCATAGCCAGTACGGTAACAATGTATAAGACATGAATAATAGGAAATTTAATACTATGTAACCTTAGTTATGTAGCATTCATCGATTACACCTCTAATAAGAAATATTTGAGAATTACATTTTAGGCCTTCCCCTAAACTACCATTTCACTCAGCGTGAATAAAATAATTTACAGCCTAGACTATAGTGACTTATTTCCTGACTTTGCATACCGATTTTCATCAAGATAGGACTACTAATAACAACAATATTTGAGAATTAAATTTGAGGCCTTCCCCTAAACTATCATTTTTCTCAGTGTGAATACAATTATTGACAGCCTAGATTGTAGCAATTTATTTCCCAACTTTGCATACCCATTTTCTTTAAAATACGACCACTAATAACATAAATAGTTGAGAATTCTATTTTTGGCCTTCCCCTAAACTACCATTTCACTCAGTGTGAGTAAAATGATTTATAGCCTAGATTGTAGAGGCACATCGCCCGACTTCACATACCGATTTTCATTAAATTCTCTTCAACCGTTTTCTCGTGATGCGTGTACATACATACAGACAGACAGACAGACAGACAGACAGAAATTACGGAAAAGTAAAAAGTGCATTTTCTTTTTACTATGGACATGACCGATACAGAAATACCATTATTTTCAAATTCTGAGCAATGTACAGACAAAACTCTTATTTTATATATATAGATATATACAAGTAATGTGCAGCTACAGTAGACACGTACCGTTCACAAAAGCACTCCGCTGTCATAAAACCAGCGGAAATGTCTCCATTGTGCCATCTGACGCCTAGACGCGCAGGTCGACCATGGGTGTCAAATAGAAGAACCTGCACGAGGCAAGCCGAACTCATCCTGGACACTACCGGCATTAAACGCCACGCGCTAAATACATAATAATACTACAGTATCCTACATTAGTTTCCAACGAACAACCCAGTAATACACCTGGAGGTTCACCAGCTCCTCTTTTTTTCGGGGACAGGCAACCCAAATAACGCGTATAACCTAAAGATCCATATAATTCTGTCCTTCTTAATCTGTTTACACTCCAGGGTTGGTTTTTCCTCGGACTCAGCGAGGGATCCCACCTCTACTGCCTCAGGGGCAGTGTCCTGGAGCTTCAGACTTTGGATCAGTGATACAAATGGGGAGAAGGACCAATACCTCGCCCAAGCGGCCTCACCGGCTATGCTGAACAGGGGCCTTGGTGGGGGAAGGGATAGGCAAGGATGAGGGAAGGAAAAGGGATGGAAGAGACCGTGGCCGTAAGTTAGGTACCATCCCAGCATTTGCTTGGAGGGGAAGTGGGAGACCACGGGAAACCACTTCCAGGATGGCTGAGGTGGGAATTGAACGCACCTCTACTCCGTTGACCTCACGAGGCTGAGTGGATCCCGTTCCAGCCTTCGTAGCACTTTTCAAAGTTTGTGTCAGAGCCTGGTATCGAACCCGGGCCTAGGGGGGTAGCGGCTAATCACGCTAACCACTACAACACAGAGGCAGACTACTTATAAATATTTAGTTTTATGAACACCAAATAACCTGAATTTTCTCCTTATTGCCAATGAGACCCTCCCCTTCCTGTGTGCCATCACTAAAAATTGATCCATAGACCTTGCAAAGAGAAACTTTCTTTCTTTCTTTCTTTCTTTCCTAATCTGTTTACCGTCCAGGGTTGGACTCTCCCTCGGATTCAGCGAGGGATCCCACCTCTACCGCCTTAAGGGCAGTGTCCTGGAGCATGAAACGTTGGGATACAACTGGGAAGAATGACCAGTCCCTCGCCCAGGCAGCCTAACCTCTTATGCTGAACACGGGCCTTGTGGGTGATGTGATGATATGAAAGGATAGACAAGGAAGAGGGAAGGAAGCGGCCGTGGCCTTAAGTTATGTACCATCCCAGCATTTGCCTGGAGGAGAAATAGGAAACCACGGAAAACAACTACGAGGATGGCTGAGGTGGGAATTGAACCCACCTCTACTCAGTTGACCTCCCGAGGCTGAGTGGACCCAGTTCCAGCCTTCGTGCCACTTTTCAAATTTCTTGGCAGAGCCGGGAATCAAACCCGGTCTTCCTAGGGTGGCAGCTAATCACATTAACCACTACACCACAGAGGTGGACCAAAGAGAAACTACTATGCAGAATTCCGCTCCAAATACAATGGACCATCCTGCAAACATGTGATTTATTGTACCCTGAAATAACACAGGTAACCGTAATACGATCGAATGAATATGTTATGCCACGTGCTCTGTAATGTAACGAAGTTAAATTAACACTGTAAACCATCATTGATGACTTTGACGTCTGCCTCTGTGGTATAGTGGTTAGTGTGATTAGCTGCCACCCCCGCATGCCCGGGTTCAATTTCCGGCTCTGCCACGAAATTTGAAAAGTGGCACGAGGTCTGGAATGGGGTTCACTCAGCCTGGGGAGGTCAACTGAGTAGAAATGGGTTCGATTTCCACCTCAGCCATCCTCGAAGTTGTTTTCCGTGGTTTCCTATTTCTCCTCCAGGCAAATGCTGGGATGGTACATAACTTAAGGCCACGGCCGCTTCCTTCCCTCTTCCTTGTCTATTCTTTCATATCATCACATCACCCATAAGGCCCGTGTTCAGCATAAGAGGTTAGGCTGCCTGGGCGAGGGACTGGTCATTCTTCCCAGTTGTATCCTAGAAGTGGTTTTCCGTGGTTTCCCACTTCTCCTCCAGGCAAATGCCGGAATGGTACCACACTTAAGGCCACGGCCGATTCCTTCCCACTCCTAGCCCTTTTCTATCCCATCGTCGCCATAAGACCTATCTGTGTCGGCGTGACATAAAGCAACTTGTAAATAAAAATTCTTCCTTCCCTCTTCCTTGCCAATCCCTTCCAATCTTCCCATTCCCCAAGTTCCCTGTCCAGCACAGCAGTTGAGGCCGCTTGGGCGAGGTGCTGGTGCTCATCCCCACTTGTATCCCAGTTTCAAAGTCTTCTGCTCCTGAAAACTGCCCTTGAGGTGGTAAGGGTGAGATCTCTCGCTGATTCCTAAGGAAATATCAACCCTGGTTGGTAAACGGATTAAGAACGGAAGAGAGACAGAAATACGGTGCTCCGTAAAGGTAAAATGTTAAATGAACACCGTGAAATGTTAGCATTTCGAACAGTTGTTACTCTGAATATGCAGGGTACCTTATTTCCTACCTACAGATAATCACGTTGTAGTACAACCTGGATATGTAACATCGGATAAAAACGGACCAAATAAAAATTCACTCTTTAAACAAGATGATATGCGGTCATATTGCAGTCTCTGTAAGCGGCGTTAATCGAAAAAAATGGTTACCAATCTGATGCTTAACCTACTTCCATGCAGCTTGGCTGATGCAACAACCGTGTCACGTTGCATTGTTAGCATGTTTTAATCCTTATAGACACTTCCCGTTCAATCCTAAGACAGTGTAATTCGCGGCTGTGATCGTTTTCATATTCATTATAGTTTAAGTAATAAAAGTAACACTGTCCTAAATGCTTCCTATCATATTCGCAAAAATTATATAAACGCATTGTTGTACTAAGGCAATGAAGAAGCAGGTACTTATGTTTTTCGGATGACTATGATATACTCGTTAGCTGGGTTACGTACCTCCGAAAGAATTAGGGGCTGGTGAACTCTCGATTTACCGTAATCGGATCAAACGCATTGCGGCTAAACCATGATATTAAAAACACTAACAATTTTAAACTTTTTGCGGGTTAACCACGGTTTTATTTATTCCGGAAGCCCTAACTCTACATTATCCCGGTTAATCGAGAGTTGAGTGTATATATATTTCTGATATTTTATTTGATACTGATGCTCATTCCTTAGGATTTGACCCTAATTCATTCTTTCTTTCTCAATCCATTTACCCTCCAGGGTTGGTTTCTCCTTCGGACGCAGCGAGCGATCCCACCTCTACAGCCCCAAGGGCAGTGTCCTGCAGCGTGAGACTTTGAGTAGGGAGGATAAAACTGGGAATGAGGACAAGTACCTCGCCCATGTGGTCTCACCTGCTATGCTGAACAGGGGCCTTATTGGGGAATGAGAAGATCGAAGGGGATAGACAAGGAAGAGGGAAGGAAGCGGCCATGATCTTGCGTTAGGTACCATCTCGGCATTTTCCTGGAGGATAAGTGAGAAGCCACGGAAAAGCACTTCGACGATGGCTGAGGTGAGAATCGAACCCCACTCTACTCAGTTGACCTTCCGAGGCTGAGTGGACCCCGTTCTAGTCTTCGTGCCACTTTTCAAATTTAAAATTTCAAATGTAAAATTTCCAGGAGTGGCAGCTAATCACACTAACCACTACACCATAGAGGCGGTCCTTCACCCTCTTTCCACTGAATCGTTTAAAGGATATTCACTGAAGTGAAAGTACACAGCCTGTTTCCAGTCATTCGAGCGGGTCAGGAATGGAATGAATGAAGCCCCCATCTAGAGGCGAGGATAGGAATTGTGCCGGCTGCCGAAGATTGTCGCACTCCTCTAGGGCAATGATTAATGAATGAGAGATGAAATGTAATGATATTGGAGAGTGTTTCTGGAAGGAAATATGACAGGGAAAACCGGAGTACCCGGAGAAAAACCTGTCCTGCTCCGCTTTGTCCAGCACAAATCTCACATGCATTGACCGGAACACCGGAACCCAGCTGTTAGAGGCCGGCGCGCTGCCACCTGAGCCACGGAGGCTCTTTAAAGGATATTCACTCCCCTTTCCTTTAATTTATGCGGTTTTTCGTAATAAAACAATGGTTAGTTTGATTAGCTGCGACCCCCGAGACCCGAGTTCGATTCCCCGCTCTGGCATGAAATTTGAAATCGTGTTACGAAAGCTGGAATGAGGTCCACTCAGCCTCGGAAGGTCAACGGAGTAGAGAGGGATTTTTCCACCTCAGCCATCCTCGAAGTGGATTCCCTTGGTTTCCCACTTCTCCTCCAGGCAAATAACGGGGTGGTATCTAAATCAAGGCCACGGCCTCTTCGTTCCCTCTTCCTTGTCTAGCCCGTTCAATCTTCCCATCTCCCCACGAGGTCCCTGATCAGCATAGCAAGTGGAAGCAATTGAGCGAGGTCCTCCTTCCCGTTTGTATCCTCCAACCCGAAGCCTCGGGCTCCAGAACACTGCCCTTGAGGCGATAGAGGTTGGATCTCGCGCTGAGTCCGAGGGAAAAACCAACCCTGGAGGGGAAACGGATTAGGAAAGAAAATAATATTACTTTCATGTGTCTATTTCTGGCCTGGTGCAGCCCTTTTAAAGCAGACACCTCGATAAGTGTTGGCGGCGTTTGCCATTATAGGAAACTGAGTGTTATTGTGGTGAACGACAGTGTTGTGTGGGGTGGAGAATGTGAGTAACAGTAATGTTCATGACTCTACGAACATCACCGTCAAGGGAAACATTTGTTAAAATCTCCGGCTTGTCCGGTAATCGAACCCGGAGACCTCTGAACCCAAGAAGTCTATGCTGAACATTCAGCCAAGGAGCAAAACTAATATAAGCACGTATTTGTAGTTCTTGCAATCTCCTCTGTAATACCTTAGATATACGAATTTTTACACAATCTGATAACCCAAATTATTTCGTGACATTGCCACTGAGATTATGTAAAACGTTTAAAAATTTCGACACCCGCTGGAAAGAATCAATTGCCTAGATGAATAGGTTATTATGTCAGTGTCCGATATTTTCATCTCACTTGTTCAACATTTTGTGTGAATAAATTAAATTTTAGTAGTGTAACTTTCTCCTCTTTATGATATGATGTAAACATGTGGGAATGGAAAGATAAATATGTGGCATGCACTACATAGCCCGAACAAACACATTTAATTCTCATTAGAGACATTTTAGAATTAAATTGTGTAGAACATCCTGAAGGGCATGCAACAAGTGTCATGTGAAGGTAGAGGAAATACATGTCTTAAAATTACATTTTATCCGCCTCTGTGGTGTAGTGGTTAGTGTGATTAGCTGCGACCATCGGAGGCCAGGGTTCGATTTTCGGCTCTGCCAAGAAATTTAAAAAGTGGTACGAGGTCTGGAACGGGGTCCACTCAGCCTCAGGAGGTCAGCTGAGTAGAGCTGGGTTCGATTCCCACCTCAGCCATCCTCGAAGACATTTTCCGTGGTTTCCCTCTTCTCCTCGAGGCAAAATGCGGTTATGGTACCTACCTTAAGGCCACGGCCGCTTCCTTCCCTCTTTCTTGTCTATCCCTTCCAATCATCCCATCCCCCACAAGGCCCTACAAGGCCCGTGTTCAGCATAGCAGGTGAGGCCGCCTGAGCGAGGTACTGGTCTTTCTCCCCAGCTGAATCCCCCAACCCAATGTCTCACGCTCCAGGACACTGCCCTTGGGGCGGCAGAGTTGGGATCAATCGCTGAATCCGAGGGAAAACCAACCCTGGAGTGTAAACAGATTAAGAAGGATAAAATTATATTTTAAACGTAATGTCAGAAAATAATTCCTCCATTTAACATATATCTATCTCTCCCTCTGATTGGTGTAATAAAAGTAGTGTAAAGAACTACTGTACTCCGGCTTTGTCGCGAAATGAAGACAGGTTCTAGAGCGGGTGAGACTCAGGCGCAAAAAAGACGTATACCTAGTACAGCCGTTGAACTACACAATTTACGTGGAATGTCCGGCTCCATAGCTAATGGTTAGCGTGCTGGCCTTTGGTCACAGGGGTTCAGGGTGCGATTCCCGGCAGGGTCGGGAATTTTAACCTTCATTGGTTAATTTCGCTGGCACGAGGGCTGGTTGTATGTGTCGTCTTCATCATCATTTCATCCTGATCATGACGCGCAGTTCGCCTTCGGGCGTGAAATCAAAAGACCTGCACCTGGCGAGGCTAACTTGTCCTAGGACACTCCCGGCATTAAAAGCCATACGCCATTTCATTACGTGAAATTACCATGCATTATAATTAGAAATATTAGCTTTTCCCTCGGAATCATTGGGGGATCCCACCTCTAGAACATTAGGGCAGTGTCCTGGAACGTGAAACTTTGGGTCGGGGGATACAACTGGGGAGAAAGACCAGTACCTCGCCCAGGCGGCCTCACCTGCTATGCTGAACACGGGCCTTGTGGGGGGATGTGGTGATTATAAGGGATAGACAAGGAAGAGGGAAGGAAGTGGCCGTGGACTTTAGTTAGTCACCATCCCGGCATTTGCCTGGAGGTGAAGTGGGAAACCACGGAAAACAACTTCAGGATGGCTGAGGTGGGAATCGAACCCACCTCTACTCATTTGACCTCTCGAGGCTGAGTGGACCCCGTTACAGACCTCGTACCACCTTTCAAATTTCGTGGCAGAGCCAAGAATGAAACCCGGACCTTCGGGGGTTGCAGTTAATCACACTAACCACTACGTCACAAAGGCGGAAACGTTTTAATTAATCACTTACTTTTTTTTTTATTTACAAAATGTTTAGTAATTTGAAGACTGGTCACGCCTGCCAGCCACATATGGATATGTAGTCCATCGAGGCAGTTTTCGTTGTGTTCACGTTTTCTTTTCTTTCTTTTACGATCTGCTCTACGTCGCACCCGCACAGGTACAATAGGTCTTATGGCGACGATGGGATGGGAAAGGACTAGTAGTGGGTAAGAGGTGGCAACAACCTTTCCCCATCATTCTGCTGCTGAAAACCTTCGATGTGTTTTCGAGATATTAAACCACTAACAAATATATATACGGAAATTTATTGGATATCTTGTCAATTTTACTGAATACTTTAGTTTGCAGAACTGCGCTTCAATAGAGAGTGGGTACATGCTTTCAAAAATACTCTATACGCTTCGGAATATAAAACAATTTATTTACTGTAAATGATGATGCTAAAACTATGTTATATCAGAATTTGTTGGGAATTTACCGTGGCTCTGTGAAATAACGAAGAAATGTAGAAATTCGACTCTAACTTCGCATAAACAAACAGCAGAGTCACTCTGTTCCCGCCAAACGGGCAGCGATATACTTTCTTACCTCCACAGGCGTTGTCTTTTACTTGAGAATAGAATAATGTAGTGATCTGACTCGGGCTAATTCACATGTTCCGCCGCTGCAGAGTGCTAGACTAGTCAGTAGGCCATTGCTGAATTACTTTTTTCTTTACAATTAGCTTTATATCGCACCGATACAGATAGGTCTTATGACGATGATGGGATAGGAAATGGCGAGACTCAGCATTTTCTGTAGTGAAAATGGGAAACCATTGAAAAATATTCCTAATGCAAGCTCACAGTAGCGCGCCTCTAACCGCATGGCGAACTCGCTCGGTACTGCTGAATGTATAGACATGGCCGCCATAAGGCATAAAAACGAAACGAAACGAAACGAAACGAAACGAAACGAAACGAAACGAAACCAAACCAAACCAAACCAAACCAAACCAAACCAAACCAAGCCAAACCAAACCCCATGGCACTACAGCTTTTGAAAGGCCTTGGCCTACCAAGCGACCGCTGCTCAGCCCGAAGGCCTGCCGATTACGAGGTGTCGTGTGGTCAGCACGTCGAATCCTCTAGGCCGTTATTCTTGGCTTTCTAGACCGGGCCTTAAGGTTATTTAAATTATTGATTGAATTGTAGGAAGTGCTTCTTAATATTTTTAAAATTTTAGTTTTTATTTGTTGCCCTCCAGTGCTTACTAGCTTAATTAAGAACATCTGACAGAGTTTCATTTAGAAAGTGTTCGCGATGAAAATATAATCCACTTTTGTGATCGACCTTGACACCAGAAGCTGTGTGGATAAATCGTTAGCGTGCTGACCTTTGGATAATGGGTTCCCGGATTCGATTCACGGCGAGGAAGGGAATTTTAACAATAAGTTAATTGGTTAATTCCGCTATCACGGGGGCTGAATGTATGTGCCATCTTCATCATCATTTCATCCTCATCAAAAGACCTGCAACTTGCGAGCCGAACGTTTCCTTGGACTTTGGCGGCACTAAAAGCCATACACCATTTCATTTTACCGGAGATATTTGCCAGTGAATATTTTATGAGTTGTTACTTTATTGACTTATATTGGTTCCTTTGTATTTTAGTTCAAAGAGTAAATATTTTTGCTCGTTTTGAGCTGCATACTTCATAGTAGTTTTGGGAAAATAGCCGCGACCCAAGTAAAAGTTAACACGTAACCTAAAAGTGAACTGATATTTTAGCCAAGTAATCCGATATTTACTAGGCGTTTTACAGCCAGGAGATACGTCTGACATAAATAATTTTCCAAAAACATGTGAAATAACCGTTTCAGTCCTGCAATACTACAACATTCATGCAGAACTTACCGCTGTTGTGTGAATTAGATCTTACGGCATTCTAAGCCTCCTCTGCTCCAATGATCGTGCATTATTGAAATAAATTACTAATGACATATACACATTTCTTAAATTCTGTGGCATATCACTGCCCAATTAATACTTCATACTTCATAGTATTTTGGGGAAAATAGCCGCGACCCAATTAATTATATTCTTAATTATATGCAGAATCTTACCTCATCGACCGGAAACGTTTGACACCTTTTGGGTAGCTTAAGAAGATTTGCTGAAATCATGTGTGTGACTTTCACTGATTTTATCTGGTTTATCACGCGATTTGCTAATGATCGAGAGAAGACAGATGGTGAATTCCGGGGCGGGGGATCCTTTTCATTAACCAGTGTTGCACTTGAATTGACATATACTTTGGAAGATGGGAGAATGTGTGGAACTGCTGAGAGATCCAGCTTCCACTTCAGCCTTTGAAGTTCTTCTACATCGCTGTAATAGTGAAGTGATCACATGTCGCAAATATATTTTGGAAAATGCAGATGCAGAAAACTTTTGTTGCTCAAAGGGAAATCTTGGCGTGAAGAACGTTTCGACCAACTCGCGAATAAACTCTCGTCTTTTGGTGACGGGAAGAATTGTCTTTCTTCATTAGAATTGGGGTCTTAAAACCTGACTTCCAACCTGGAACTTACCAGTGCAAAGGCATTTACACACGCTTATTTTAGTCACGTGTGAGACAACAAATGTCTCTGTACGAAAGATAGTACAGTATATTTACAAATAACCAATGTAAAGAAATGTCACGACCGTAACAAGTAGCAATAATTTCAAGTCGACTGCCGTATTGCGTACCACAAATAACGCTCCAAGTTTCGACTGGTAGCGACTGCAGCGCTAAAGGTGGCAGAGGACATCCAAGGACTTTAACACGTGATGAAGATGAAATCGTCGGACTTTTTATTCTATTCATTATGGTTGTAATTTACTTAAAATGCAGAGTAAACTAACGAGAAGCCATTTTTCTCCTCATACAGAGAACTGAAAATGAATCACACTAGCATTTGTTCGTGAGAAACTGGTGGTGGTAAATTAATATATCACTACTCTAAGGAGTCTTCTTATTCTTCTCCTTTATCGGGTTATCCGCCAGGGTCGGTTTTTCCCTCGCACTCAGCGAGAGATCCCACCTCTACCGCCTCAAGGGCAGTGTCCTGGTCTTAAGGTAAAATATATGTAATAATTCAAAGCAAAGCGAAGTCATCTCCGTACAGGTCATGAAGGCCCTTGGAGGGGTGGAACGTAAAGGCTTCCACTATCTGTAACCTTGGCACGTGATGGGGTAGAGTGGTTAGCTCTACGCCCGGCCGCCTTTGCCCCCTGGTACTCATTGTTGGTGTTAGCTGAGTGTACCTCAGGGCCATATGCACCTCCGGAAGTGGAAATATCGTTCCTTAAAGTTTGCGTCTTCCTGACCGGGATTCGAACCCACGTCCTTCCGGGTGAACCGAGCACGCCTTTACCGCCACGGCCAGGAGGCTCCTCATATGCGATAATCCACCAGTGAATATTTCTTTTTAGATGCAATGTATTTGCATCTGCCTCATGGCACAGGCTGGACTAAATCGTAGATTCCACTGGATTCGTAGTCTCATTAACAGTTGTGACGGTAATTGAGCTGCTGCTGAGTAATGACATTCGGAGAATTAGTAATAACATTTTTATGAAGGATGCTTTTCACTTTCCTAGGCCATTCTGGAAAGCAATGCCTAACTACTTCACTTCCCATCATTCCTCGTCCGCCTTAGTATGGTGCTATTATCGGCTCTTACTGTTTCCGTATAAGCATAAGACTTAACAGACATACATGATTGGTTTAACGACTCACTATAAACATTTATGGTCTTCAGAGACTCAGTCATGCCGGAATTTTGTTCCGCATGAGACCATTCTCGTTCTAATAAAATTTTAGCATTTTCATATACCATCGGACTGAACTCGGATCGAACACGCTAACTTGAGCTCAGAGAGGTTGCGCTCTACTGTCCGAGCCACTCAGCATGAAGCAACAGTAACGATTGTATGGAAGTGCAGGTATATGCCCACACTGTATTTATTTTACTTAGCGGCTAAGATGGTACACTTCGAATCAAAATTCACATGATCTTCTATTTTAATTATTTATGTTAAGGAAAGACCGGAATGGAGTGTCGATTGTGTCACATTTGATATGGTATATAGCGAAACTTCATCACTGTCACGAACTCCTATCTACGATAAGGCCAGACTGTGGTAAAAATAAATCATGACACTGAAATGTTATGCTTAATGTCACGAAACTAATGATATATGGTACAGAAAATAAAAGTATTAAGTGAATGTAAAATGATGGGTGCCTCCGAGTCATAATGCCCTGAATGGGGGAGGGGGAGGGCGTCGGATGTGAGACAGTCATTCATAAGAAGCGACATTCCCCTCACAGGCGTTCTATTAGCTACCCTTCTAGTCCTCTTCTAAAAATACCTTCCGCTCCAAAACTCATTTATGAATACCGCGCCGCTACTGCAGGCTAAATTTCCATGTAAGTCTTCTTGCCTGTTCCAGGGATACACATGTATAGACCTCTTTATGTAAGATGCTCGGCGCAAAAGGAGATAATATTCTTTATCTCATCCAGACTGCTTCATAAGCTTGCAGTAATCTTGGCTCTTTGCATATTACAAGCTACAAAACGCACCTCTTACCGTGAGGACGTAAATTTAAACTCATATTGTCTCCTGCTTATATTAGTATTACATTTGCGATAACGGTAGAAAACTACTACCGGTGTAAATTTGTTGTTAGTCCAGATATGAAAAAAAATGTTGCACCAGGTCTTTGTACGTTCCTGGTTTATTTTTCGATGGTAGCGTCTTATGCAGTACGAACAGTTATTCCTTTATAGGAAATGAATTATTTCGCATACCGAGCCAAATTCACTTGATCGAAACTTTGCGTCAGACAGTGATTTGTTCCTCAGTACACAGTCTGAGATCCTAACTTTTAGAAAAAATTATGTGGTAACGTCGGAATATGAAATGTGGACCCCATTAAGAGGCAATTCACTAATGCACCTGGGTGAAGTGTTATAATGATATCTAAGTCACTTTGATTGGAATTATTCGTACATTTTGGCGGGAATATAATACCAAACCAAATGTATCTCCTTACAGGTTCTAGATGCCAACAGAGAAGTAGGATGGGCTGGTCAGCTTTCTGTGCGATTAACGCAGTAATTTTGAACCCGGTGTGGTACACAACTGGTTAACGTATATAAACGTATTCAAACTTCGTTAGTACTAGCATTTTTACCGGGGTCTATCTTTGCATACCTCGGTCTTGAAAATAAAAGGCACCAAGTCAAAATTGTAACTTTGAGATAAATCAGTTTCAACCTATGGATGGATTCCAAAAATATGTCTGTGCCGTGGAACCATTTTTTAAATTTAAAAACTGCATGAATACAACTACACTTTAAACTATATCTACGTACTGAAATACAAAATTAACAAACGAACTGATTTTCTCATGGATCACAGACTGTCTGATGTATGTGACTTGATGGTTACTTCTCAAGATGGTAGAAATGACCAGTCATCTTCAGAACAATCGCTTCGACCATTATCAACAGCATGTCCTGGAAGATATCAGTTATAACGTGAGATGTTAGCAGATTATTGCACCTAACGTGTAGCACTTCAGGGACAATATCAAATAAACAGAGTCTTAGGAGCATTCTTCATTGTAGTACTAATTATCTGACAATGAAATTGCAGGAATAGTTTTTCTTCGGAAGCATTGTTGATCGAGTAAATTGAATTATTACCAGACAATCCTGCATTCCGTATTGCCCCCTTTATGCCGGGCTCAGCTCGCCGGAGAGCGAGGGTCTCAGTGGTGGACCGTTCGCTATCGGCAGTGCAGAAATTTTTAAAGGCAGGGATAGATGAAGGACTAGCGACAAATGAAAGGAAACTAAAATAGGTTTACACATTTATTAAAACTGACACTCTTTTAAATAAAACAATTAAATTCACAAAATCTGGGTTTGATTCTTGAAATATCTTCTCCTCGTGCTATCTTTTATGAGGGATCTCGCTCAAATTAAAGTTCAACGACTGTTCGTTTCTGCAATAATAAATATAGGAATCATTAATTTACTGAAAAATTGATTGAAAAACAAAATAATATCTGATATCATTCTCCTATGATGATAATCAAATTGTTTAAATTAAAATATCCCATCTGGATTTCGCTTATTTTTACAAGAAAATGATTATTTTCTCTTCCTTATTTAAATTATTGGAAATTATTTAATTCATCAATTTATGGTTAGCAAGTCTTCCTTAGACTTTCCCTTTAACAATTACTTCATTTTTATAATTATTAATTGAATAAACGTCTTGTAATAAATTTGTACTTGAACTTATATCAACCTAAATTTTACTCAATTTTATGCAGAAAATGACTGTACAATAACTAATAATTAAATCTCGTGACATCAGTCCACGGACGTTGCCTTCTCTTATTCACTTTAACTTAGTGAATTAGGCCCTAATCTACTTTAAATTACAATAAAATCTTCTAAAGATTCAAAATTGATCCAATTACGGACACGCGAAATAATACAAATCGGTCAAAAATTTGACGCACATAATGGAGAATATCGTCACAAAATCATATAAGAAATATTCAAAAAAACACAGAATATGATCAAATAACACATCACACATTCACACATGGGTACACGGCATTATTATAATACTATTTACACGAACACTAACCCATTATTATTAAATTCAGGATTTACTGCAAATTAGGGAAATCATTCTCTAGATGACACTATCACGCACATCCCAGGTATCAATTTAGAATGTGATAGAATTAAGGTTATCACTTATACGTAGAAAATAACTATACAACGATGTTCAAGGAATATTTTAAACAGAAATCATCCCAATGAAGCAAGTAGAAAAAACTACAACACAGGTCAAAATATTAGAATACGCGCTTACGGTACATGGGTTGCGGCATTTATTTTTATTCACCTATAATGTCGTGGCTCTCGATTACTCTGCACTGAAGTTCGAAGAAATCATGTCCAGTGACACATCTCTTCCCAAAATTGACTCTAATGGATGCATAAATTATTACTCAAAATATAATGCCCATCTGTAAGTCATACTCAAATTAATAGCGCAGAAAACATACATCTAATGCGTCAGTACTCCGTCCGGAGAATTGCCATGTCCCAGGCTTACTTTACACAAAGTGAGCACACGATAATACTTTCCAAAACTAACTAACATTAAACCCATGACCTTATTAAATCATTTTAGCGCGTAATTAGGTTTAATTATTTTTACTCATTATTGTTATTATTACATTCCTGACCGTGCATAATCTGACTCGCAAAGCTGTCGTATGAAGTTACTCGGATGACTCTAAACAAACTCGAACCCACAAACATGTCGTACAATCATAGAATGAAATTCTACACTAAGAAAAACACTAGAACACTGTCCTAATTTGTCTCAATTAATTTCCAAATTATTTCAAAACCAATCAAAATTAACGCGGGGTTCATTTTTTTTTTATCTCTCCTGCCTTCTAAATTCTTAGGACAGTTGAGGTCTCTCTCGATGACATACACTCATTTCTAACTAATAGAACAAACACACACTCATTCCAGGGCACTAACTACCTCTCACCAAAGAAAGAAGAATGAAAAGTCTAACTACTGCAAAACTAACAGAAATCTAAATGAATAAGGTAAGGCTACGCTTACAAACATTTTACAAAGATAGAAAGAAATTGAATTCTTAAAGAATACTCATGTGGCTGGTGTGAACTGGATTTTGGCTGATGACCTAGCACGTGGTCACATCACTTTCCATCGAACGAAGTCTCGCCCATGTCCGACGCCTTACATGTTTAGTGACTCATGGAGGAGCTGAAGATACACAGGAACTTGTAGTATTCTTCGCCGAACTGGATAACCATCTTGCAGTGAACTCGAACCAAGGACCTTCCTTCTTCCAAGTTCTCGTAGAAAGCTGAAACTAACCAAAAGTCTTAACAATAGCCCAGGATACACTCACGATGCTTTATAATTTGGATGTAGACACTTATCTTAGGACAACCCTAAATAAAATCGTCGCTAAATTTTCCGAGTGTCTGAATTGCTGTTTATACGGTCATCGCTGCCTTCTCTAATGTAAAGTCTTCCAGTGAAGCAAACGACGTCCAGTCTCTTCCGTAGCTGCAGTTAGAGTAATGCTCAAATTTAGCGTCCAGAAGTACAAAACCCTCTCAAAAATTTTCCTCTGGAATTATCATTAATTTCCTATCCTAAGACGTAGGTGCGCCCCTTAATTACATCTAATTGGTGGATTTGTTGCATTCCTGTGAAGATTGTCATTTTTATTGGTTGCTCCAGTTTTACGTCACTTGACTTTCCATTTATTGATCGATTGAGATCAGGCTGCTCGCCGGGTCATGTGGTACGCACACATGTGTTTGAAGGCCACATAACAGGAACTACACCCTGCTTCCTCGCTCTCCAAGTAGGTCGGGAAAAACCGGTCCGCAAGTGGCTGGCTCGCACTAGCACGGAAATACAGAATCTCACCCTCTTGGCGATTAAATAATGTTCCAACACGCTGATGAAATAAATCATTTCCTTTTATTAAATTATTACCACTTTTGAAGGGGACAGTATACTGGGACAAATCTCTTAGCATTTTCTATTCCAGTGTACACTGAGTCTACTTTCATGTTGAAGATGTGTGTCTGCTCTCCAAAAAATGTGCTCTATTATCTGAAGATGGCGGTTTTATCATAGTACAAAAGATCTGCAACATGTTTGTTCCTCCATTGGACTCCCCTTGAATATTATGAAAACAATGGGGCCTCTCCAACCTGCTCACGGAGGAATGACAAATAGTAGAACAAACGAATACCAATCTCTTAACTTGCTGTACAAGCTTCCTTCCTATACGTATAACACTTCACCTAACTGTTTTTAACGAGCCATATTCGAATTGGATACTATGAATCACTGCTTAATGGACCTCTGAATACTCTGCACATATGATCAGTAATGGACTTAACGTATTCTGTTTCTGCAGGTAGTTCAGAGATGTGTTAAATTACGAACGTAAAGTTTATCAAGAGCAATGAATGTATATTCCCTGACAAAACTGTGTCTTAATCTGACTTCGTATTTTGTGTATTTTTATTTCCAAGGTAGTATGATAAGCTGCCTAACGGCAATCATCACTAAACTTTCTGGGGTGATCAAGAAACAGATCAAAGTAAGTAGTGTGGAGTTGCAGCGTTTTAATTACCTGAAATCCCTAAAACCAGACTTAGGAATGTAGGATGCGTGACTGTAATATTTTTCGTCATAACGTGCCAAATGCACAGTACCTGTGGAATGTGAAACATGAACATTCTGATATTACGTACATCTCAGTTTTTCAAATATCATATGAACACCTCATTCTGGAGAGAGTAATATACAATAGAATCTCAGCCAAAATCCTAGAGCACATACCACTTGAACAAGCTGGCTTCAGACCAAGCCGCAGCTGTACCGACCAGGTGTTAGCCCTAACCACCCATATTGAGAGGGGATTTCAAGATCGAAAGAAGACCGTAGCAGTGTTCGTAGATCTGTCATCAGCATATGACACAGTCTGGCGAAAAGGAATGATCCTCAAATTCCTGAAGTTAATCCCTTGTAAGACGCTTGCCACCCTGCTGAATAATATGTTGGCTAATAGAATGATGGAAGTACACCTACATGGCAACATAAGTAAAACTTACAAACTGAGTGACGGATTACCACAGGGATCGGTACTAGCCCCATTGCTCTTCAACGTATATACAGCAGATCTACCTTCAACTAATGCTAGGAAGTTTATATACGCTGACGACATCTGTTTGGCAGCCCAGTCTAGTGATTTTGCTGGAGCAGAAACCACACTCACTAAAGATCTCTGCAGAATTGATAATTATTTTAAAACCTGGCGACTGAAACCAAACATAACAAAAACAGAGGTCAGCTGCTTTCATTTGAGCAACAGACAAGCTAATTATGCCCCACAGGTTCAATTCAGAGGTCATATACTGAAGTTCAATCCTCATCCAAAATATCTAGGCGTTACCTTGGATCGATCCTTGACTTACAGCGAACATGTACGCAAAACATCTGCCAAGATCAAAACCCGCAATAACATCCTGCACAAACTCACAGGAACAAGCTGGGGCCCATCTGCATCCACCCTCCGAACTACAGCACTTGCGTTAGTATACCCAGTAGCCGAATACTGCTGCCCAGTATGGCTCAACAGTGCCCATACAAAGATGATAGACACTCAGTTAAACGATACAATGAGGGCTATATCAGGAACCATCCAATCCACACCTTTGGAGTGGTTACCAGTTCTTTCAAATATTCCACCTCCTCATCTCCGAAGACAAATGGCACTGAAGAAAGAATGGGTTAAATGCTGTGACAATCCTCTTCTACCAATACATCAAGACTGCCTACGTGAAGATCTCAGGCTGAAATCTAGGAAACCTTCTTGGTTACTAGGAAAGAGGCTAGTCCAAGATGAATTTCATACTAACACTGCCTGGCGCTATGGGTGGGCAGCTTCAAACCCTGACAGATTAGGTCTAATTTCGGATCCAGTTATGCAACCTCCTGGTTTCAACTTACCCAGAAAAATCTGGTCATCACTTAATCGGATCAGAACTCAACATGGCAGATGCAACTTCTGGAAACACAAGTGGAAGATTACCAGCGATCCTTATTGCGACTGCTCTGATGTGCCTCAGACCGTTCAACATATCGTCACAGAGTGCCCACTCCGAAGATTCAGTGGGACAATAAAGGATATCCACGAGGCCAGTGATGAAGCTGTGAGTTGGCTAACAAAACTGGACATTCAGCTTTAGCAGCAATGCAGATATTGATGAGCTCAAATATATAAATATAGTTAATAACCAAATTGTAACAATGTATCCTCATGCCATACGAAATAAATAAAACCTCATTCTGGATCATAATATTATCCTCCATATAGGGTTGGCGTCAGGAAGGGCCAAATCCACATGTGCGACACAGTTCGTACCCGCGACCCCACAGTTGTGGGAAAAGCGGTAGAAAAAGGAAAAGAAGATTCTGAATCATAATAATATGGTGTGATAAGGCATTGCCGCACACAAAATTGCATCTCACACGACGACGACAATGGAATCACAGTCAAGAGTGCTATTCTATTCGGTTCGTTAAGACCCCTGAGGATCACGAGTGACTTGTTTGGCACGTTTTCTTTCTTCCCAATACCTCTTCATTCTCTCATTTCTCCTCTTTCTCTCTGCTTCCGTGATTTGAATCTGGATCCCGGTTTCCATCCATCTGTGACCTTCCACGAGTTTTTGTATTTGGACCTATCCTGTACTGTCATCAGTGATATTTTTTCCTTTTTGCCAGTAATCTCCCAATGTTCTCTGACTTCCTTCATCCACTTATTTCCAGTTAAACAGGTTGCATTCCATATCTTCTTTGTCAGCCTACTATCATCCATCCTTTTTATTGCTAGTTGCTTTACGTCGCACCGACACAGATAGGTCTTATGGCGACGATGGGACAGGGAAGGGCCAGGAGTGGGAAGGAAGCGGCCGTGGCCTTAATTAAGGTACAGCCCCAGCATTTGCCTGGTGTGAAAATGGGAAACCACGGAAAACCATTTTCAGGGCTGCCGACAGTGGGGTTCGAACCTACTATCTCCCGAATACTGGATACTGGCCGCACTTAAGCGACTGCAGCTATCGAGCTCGGTATCATCCATCCTAGTGAGATGTCCAACAAATCCTAACCTTCTCTTTCGTATCACACTCGAGATTGGTTCTATACTCTCATATCTGATCTGTGTACCCCGATTACATTTTGCGTTTTGGTGCCCCATATATATCTCAAGATTCTATTTTCCTCCTTCACCAATTGTATGCATGCTCTCTTGCCCAATATCAGCGTCTCAGTTGCATATAATGGAGCATTCCTGATGGTTATCATGTAGTGTCGCAGTTCGGCGTTCCTCGAGAGGTTCTTTTTTCCAGATGTAGTCATGGCTGCATATCGTAGTTGCAGCAGCATTTGAGCTCTGACTGTGGTACTTTTGCTGCTTTGTACTTTACTCGTGATGTTCTCACGTAAGTACCGGAAGCTGTCGAATCTCTCTACCACTTGGCCTTTTACATTCTAATCGGTCTTCGTATTCAGTACCTTCGCCTTGTTGTAGACTACTTTTAGACCAACCTTTGCTGCAGTCTCGGCTAGATTTGCTAGTGCCAACTTCGCGTATTCTTCCTTCTCATGTAACAATAACATATCATCTGCGAAGGCAAGGCAATCCAATATGACATTGTTTTTGATCTTATATCCAATCCGTACACCTTCAATTCCCATGGTTCTATTCAACTGTCTTCACTGCTTCACCACTTCATCCAAAACTAGGTTAAATAATATTGGCGACAGACCATCCCCTTTTCGGACAGCTGACTTAATTTCGAAACTGACTGACAACACACTCCGGTATCTTACTCTAGCGGTTATAGCCTCCAATATTTCCTCCAACAATTCATGCGTCGTAGAATCCAATCCTGTGTCGCGTAGGATGCTCAGTAGTGTGCTCCTGTCTATCGAGTCGTAGGCTTCTGCGAAGTCTACAAATTAATGTCACTATTGTGTCCTTTCCTTTCCCGTGTCTGTGTTCTATGATTCTCTTGAGTCCAAAGCTCTGTTCTACGCAGTTTCTCCCTTTCTGGAAACCACCCTGGTATTCTCCAGTGGTCGATTCAAGCTGTGCTTCCACTCTATTCAGCAGTAATCTCGAGAGTATCTTTTACCCAATGTTTAGCAGCGGGATACCTCTGTAGTTATCTATTACTTTTTTGTCTCCTTTCTTATGTACTGGTATAATTATGGCTTCTTTCCAGTCGCTAGGTACCTTCTTATTTATCCAGACGTCCATAATTATTATGCACATGCTTTCTTCCATTGCAGGACCACCCCATTCTGATCTTCTCGGCGCATGTACCATCATTACCTACCGCTTTGTTGTTCTTGAGATCCTTGATTGCCTTCACAACTTCTGTTCTGGTGGGTGCTCGTCTCTGTTGTACTGTAGTGTCATAGGCTACTCCCTATGGGTGCTTCTGTGCTCAGTAGATCTTTGAAATATCTTGAAATTTCATCGCGAATGTCTTTCTCCACCTATTTTCAACTCGCTACCTTGTCCTTTCACAAAAGTTTATTTCGCCACATAACCCTTTATCCTGCTTTTTATCTCTTTAAAGAATGATCGTGATTTTTTCTTAAACCGCATCATCAGCTTTTCCCAGCCTCTCGCCCGGCTCCATGGATAAATGGTTAGCGTGCTGGCCTTTGTTCACAGGGGTCCCGGGTTCGATTCCAGGCAGGGTCGGCAATTTTAACCATAATTGGTTAATTACGCTGGCTCGGGGGCTGGGTGTATGTGCCGTCTTCATAATCATTTCATCCTCATCACGACGCGGAGGTCGCCTACGAGTGTCAAATCGAAGGACCTGCATCTGGCGAGCCGAACATGTCCTCGGACACTCCCGGCATTAAAAGCCATACGCCATTTTCCTTTTCCAGTCTCTCATTCCACCTTTTCCTTCTGGCATTCCTGATCGTCTTGGCGGCCATCCCTCTCGCTGTCTCAAATGTTGACAGGTCCTCTTCCATCTTGGTAGTCTGCCTCCTTACCCGCATCTTTCTCCTGTACTCTACTGCCTCTTCACATTCTTCTGTCCATTACTCATGCTTCCTTATCTTGTTATTAGAGGCCCTTCGTTTGTATTCTTCCATAACCTTGTCTTTAAGTTTTCCATTTACACTTCACTGCCAGGTCTTTCATGCGTTGATCTCTTTTTTCGTTCAGCAGTTCTCTGTCGATCTGGTGTGAGTTTGTGTTCGTGTTTCTGATAGTCTGTTTGGTATCCATCTACATTTGATTTCAGTGAGATAGTGGTCAGACTCCATTCTGCTGTTTTTCCTGACTTCGATGTTCATGATCTCCGCATGGTTTTTTCTAGGATCGCTACGTGGTCTATCTGCCTTTTACCAATTATATTGCCCGCACTTAGGCAGGTTGTCTTTTTACTCGCCTTGGCTTTATAGTGTGTGGTCATGATTGTCATCTTACGTCTTTTGCACAAATTCGCAAGCTTTTCTCCATTCATATTTGTTTTCTTGTGCGCAGGGTAATCCCCTAGAGGGCCTTTGAATTTCCCTTCAATGCCTAGCTGTGCAATGAAATCCCCCAGCAAGATCGTGACACCTCTCTTGTTTGCTTCCGTTACTACCTTATCCAGTGCGTTCCAGAAGAGCTCTGTCCCTGCCTTGTCTTTCTTGTCCTTATCATTTATGGGGGCATGTGCATTGACAAGTGTCTACGTTTTATTGCCAATTTTCATCATCAAGTATGACATACTCTCATTCTCACCCCTCCAGTCAATGATACTACTCAAGAATTTTCGGTCCACTATAAACGCCGTACCAGCCATAAACGGCTGTTGCTTCATCCTGATACCCAGTTTTCCCTTCAATATTACATATCCTTGTGATTCCACCGTATTTTCATCTCTGAATCTTGTTTTCATGTTCTCTGATTGTACCTAGGACTTGTTTCAGTTTCTCCACTCTGATCATGGTCTGTATGTTGATGGTTCCTAATTTAAAGGTTCTCTTTGGTCTGATCTTTTGTGTCCGGCGTATTGAGGACGTTGAGGTATTGAGGAGTTTCGACTCTCCCTCCGCATACGATGCAGGTTCCCCAGAATCCGACAACCTGCTTGCGTCGACCGAGGTCGACGGAGGATTAACCCCCTGGGGGTAAAGTAGTGAATATCATGTGCTACATGGTTACTTCACAAGCCGAAGTATTAAGCTGGGCTACTGCAGTACCGGTAGCGTTGTTACAACTGAAGTAATGAACCCCAGAGGGCATTTTGTATATTCTTCCAGGATAATGTTCACCCTAGTTGGTCAGAGCTGGGAGTAGGTATTTCCTCCATCCCCCCAAAAGCTATGGTTTTTCCGCCAATACTCAGGTGGCTGACTGCAGCGGTTTCCCACTGGGCAATGGGGTCGCTACACCCCTACGCCAGTCAAGCTAAAAATTCTTTTCCACATTACGGAACGGACGTAACGTGTCCTTTAGCGGGTATACAGAAGCCTTCCACTCACAGCGAAGTATAGAAGTACTGCGGTGCAATTGTGTCAGGCTACTCAGTATGATCCTTCCTAACCTACCTCACTCGGTTAACGCTCGTCTCTTTGCTGCCACAACAGCATTAGACTTGCGAGGTATAGAGACTCTTTCAGTTTCATGTCCTTCGTAACTCTACTCTTTCATTTACTGATACCTTCGTTCGTTGAAGGGTCCAACCTCCTGCATTGTTTCCTCTGGATATAGTTAAGACGGGATGATAAACTAATTATAGTTTTCCTAAAAGCGATACTCAGCATATATTTGCAAGTTTTGGGGTGATCCTGAATTCTGGCATAAAACAAATAACTGTTGCCACGATTTACGGGCTTGCTCTCGTATTTTTACCCGCGTACTAAAGAATTATGGTATCACCCAACAGACAACACATTGGCATCTCATCCGGCGCTTTGAAGCATTACAATCGTTACCACGAAATTAAGTAGGTGGTGGTGGTGGTGATTATTGTTTTAAGAGGAAATACAACTGGGCAACCATCCTCTACATAACACTAATCAGAGAGAAAAATGGAAGGGGCCCGACACTTCGAAAAATGAAGGTATCAGCCAAAGAAAGACACGGGCCAGAAAGGTCGTGAAAGTGAAAGACTCCCTAGCCCTCGCAAACCTAATAGCGTCGGGGCCGGAAAAGAACAAGAGTTGACCAGGTGAGATCAGACATCATGAAAGTGAGGGGCCTGGTACAAGTAAGTGGAAGCAATGCCAGGACTCAGCTGAGGAATACGTGGTCCCCAACCCACGCTCCAAAGTTCAGAGCCCCTGGGGCCTCTTTTAGTCGCCTTTTAAGACAGGTAGAGGATACTGTGGGTGTTATTCTACCGCCCTCACCCACAGGGGGACAGAATTAAGTCCAAACATGTCTTTCTTGCTTTCTTTTCGTACACTTCCTGAATTTACATCGCGAGAACGTAATATGTGTACAAACGACTTTCTAAGAACTGTAACAAACGTACACGAGCCTTACATTCAGTTTAAATGTGATCAAATCACGCTCTCCAATTTGGTGGTGTTTGTTGTTCTCATCATTGATCTTAGCTGCCGCTGTGGATCAGCGGTAGCGTGTCGGCCTCCGGATCCCAAGATAGCGGGTTCAAACCCGGCAGAGGTAGTCGGATTTTTTAAGGGCGGAAAAATGTCCATTCGACACTCCATGTTGTACGATGTCGGCATGTAAAAGATCTCTGGTGACACATATGGTGTTTACCCGACAAAATTCATTAAATCTCAGCCATAGACGCCCAAGAGAGTTTCGGTTTACTCGGTCTGCCATCTAGTGGGGGCCTAGAGTAAAACAGAACGTCGAAATTGACGAGCAGACAGCCAGATGGCGTCAAATTGAAATGTCTGCACACGGTAGCTGAGGCCATACGATTATTATTATTATTATTATTATTATTATTATTATTATTATTATCATTGATCTTTAATTTTAAGAGACTTCGTTAAATATCGTCATTGAAGTTCCGGCTCCATGACTAAATGGTTAGCGTGCTGGCCTTTGGTCACAGGGGTTCCGGGTTCGATTACCGGCAGGGTACGGAATTTTAACCATAATTGGTTAATTTCGTTGGCACGGGGGCTGGGTGTAAATGTCGTATTAAACATAATTTCATCCTTATCAAGACTTGAAGGTTGCCTACGTGCGTCAAATCAATAGACCGGCTTCTGGCGAGCCGAACTTGTCCTCGGACACTCCCGACACTAAAAGCCATACGCCATTTCATTTCATCGTCATTGAAACCATGTGCATGATGTGTGATAGAATATAATGTGTTTCATTTGTGGTAGATTGGCTATGCAGTTCTATCTGTACTCAGGCGTCAATACCTGTGATCAACCGGTGTTATAGTTATGAACAAATTAGACGTGACCAGTACAATCACAACATATATTTTGAGTTGAGATTTTAACTTAGTTCGTACCAGTAATCAGTTATTCATAAGAGAACTATCCCGTGGAAGCTTTACACATAAGAGAGTAAAGTGGCAATTTCGGAAACTCTAGTTGAGTCCGGCATTGCTTCCCTTTACTAGTCCCAGGATTCTCACGTTCACCGTTTCTATTCAAACTCCTTTGTTCTACCTAACCCGACGGTATTACTTTTGTGAAGCTACGGATTCACTTTCACGCTATTCATTGATTTTCACTTTCTTTTGTAGATTTCTGAGTTCTCTGGTTCGGAAGACACCTTACTCTTACAATTATTTTTAAAAGAGTGTAATTATTGTGAAAGTACCTTTAAAACAATAACCACCTCGATCAATGCTCAATTTCATTACGTGAAACTACCATAAAACAACAGAAATGAGGAACTCAGTCCGTTAACTGAAATCCTACAGATTTAGAAAATCAATGTACCAGTCAATTTTGTTATCAAATATGGCTCATTATATCTACTCTGTTTCCCACTTGTTTATATAGACAGTTATCGTAATTTAAATAAGAACCTAATACGCTTGAAAATTCTTTGAATGGTGAGTTCTAAGTGATAGATTAAACAACAGGCATGACAAATATTTAATGAAATTATTCTTCCAATTGAACATCGTTGAACATAAAATGTCCCCTTGAATTCATCTTTATTTATCACAAAGTTCTAAGTTAATAAAACGAATTACCTGGATTGGAATTAGGGAGGCATTAAATTCTGTTAGATAAATATTTTGTATGATTTTGTTCCTCCCGTGCCGTATCCTCCCAAAGGTTGGCAACAGTTATGGAGCACATTTTCGTATTTTTTCACATGTTAGAATTGCCGTATCGTGAATATCGAACCGCCGTCTCAGAATCTGTGCCAAGGATTGTAGTAAACCAAAAACATTAGAAGATATAAAAGAATGTGAGATGTTAAATTAAAAGGAATAGAAGAATGTGGAAGAGAAAGATTTATCTGAGATGATATTCACGGTTATAGTACTTCTTCAATTTCTTCCTTCACAACTTTTACCAGACCCTCATGGGTTGCAAACTGTTTTACGTGTGGATGCCCTCCCTGACGCCAATCGTAACTGGAGGGATACATTCACTATTGTCGTGATTGTTAGAACGGTGCATTGTGTGTGTGTGTGTGTGAAGAGGTACGTCTCGAGACAAACAAACAATCCGCCCCAAGCTGTAGGAATTAACCAGACTCTCCGTATGCGACTATTCGGTACGGAATCGAATACAAACCTTCTGAATCGAAGAATATGACACTGAAAATTTACCTAGGGAGCAAATCTGTATAGTAGGGAACATAATTTACTTTTGCCGAACACCTCTGAGAGCAACATCAGATATCGTAAACATGCCAACAACAATGACATAGAATGCCAAAAGATTTCAAATGTTTGACTGCGCTTTAAAAATCAACTGCCTTAGCAGGAATAGAACATATAAACTAGGGACCAGGAGTTGAACACTGATCCTCCGGGGTAGTTCATATTAAGTTAATTTCAATTCAGAAACTAAAGTAGCCTATTATCGTTTTCATGATGGCGGTTATTGTCTTGATGTAAGTTCAGGGAGATTATCATCCCCAATGCCACTCCCAACACGAATGGCTATTTCACGGTAAATGAAGAATTTTTATAACTATTTTAGCAAAAAATGTAGCATTCACTGATTCTTAGACACATCGATGGCTTTCACATTAGGGAAGCTGCTGAGGTATGGATGGTGCTGAGTAATGGAATTCAGAATTCAGGACACGGCTAGTGCGTCTGGATACTCTGAAAGACGCTACCATAGGCTGTGAGATTGCAACAGCATTTTATGGTTCATGGAAGAAAACAATACGAACAACCTCATTCCTCACCATTAGTACACTTTCGCTTCACCATCGGTTTTTGTGGTTTTCGTATAACTGCACAACCTTCCGTTGTGTTATTTCTTTCTTAATCTGTTTACCCTCCGGGGTTGGTTTCTCCCTCGGACTCAGCGAGGGATCCCACCTCTACCGTCTCAAGGACAGTGTCCTGGAGCGTGAGACATTGGGTAGTGGTATACAACTGGGGAGAATGACCAGTACCTCGCCCAGGCGGCCTCACCTGCTATGCTGAACAGGGACCTTGTGGGGGATGGTAAGATTGGAAGGGATAGACAAGGAAGAGGGAAGGAAGCGTGGCCGTGGCCTAAGTTAGGTACCAACCCGGCATTTGCCTGGAGGAGGGGTGGGCAACCACGGAAAACCACTTCCAGGATGGCTGAGGTGGGAATCGAGCCCACCTCTACTTAGTTGATCTTCCGAGGCTGAGTGGACCCCGTTCCAGCCCTCGTACCACTTTTCAAATTTCGTGGCAGAGCCGGGAATCGAACCCGGGCCTCCGGGGGTGGCAGCTACTCACACTAACCACTAACCACAGAGGCGCACGTTGTGTTATTTGAGGATCTAAATAGTCTCTGGGCTGTTGGTTTTACGGTCGGATATCGCTACATCAATGGTGGATCTTTCTAGCCGCATCCCTAAACGCTTCATTTCGAACTACCACACGCATATTGCAGCTTTCTCAGTCTCCAGACAACATATACAGTGTTGTGAGAGAGCTTAGCCTCAGATCGGAGAGATAAGTAAATGCTGGTCGCAGTCAAGTGTTGCCCAAGTTGAGCCCCGTCTTTGTCGGTAAACTTAAACGTAAATTAAGAGTAATTAGTTCTGTATTTCAATTCGTAATTAATCTTCACATCTGTTCCCTGCCGGAGTCCGAGCTCGCTGGCTCAAGCCCCGAGAAGAGGGTTAAAAGTTTTGAAGATCGGAAAAGGCTCCTTCTCTGATTCAGTTAGTAAATTTATAAAATACCGAGAGGAAAAGGATCTCTGGTGAAACAATCAGCGTGTATTTGACAAAATGAATTTAAACAGCAATATGGCGCCCAAGACAGTTCCGATTCCCCTTTCAATCTGGTAGAGTAAATACATCAAAATGTCCGTCAAATTAAAATGTTGCACATGTTGCCATCCATTGGAGACTGCAGACAAAACTTGAAAAGGAAATGGGTTACATTATTTCATGACAATATAAATTGAATTTCAGCCGGGCTGAATGGCTCAGACGGTTGAGGCGCTGGCCTTGGCAGGTTCGATCGCCGCTCAGTTTGGTGATATTTTAAGGTGCTCAAATGCGTCAGATTTGTTTCGATTGATTTAGTGGCAAGTATAAGAACTCCTACAGGACAAAATTCTGGTACCTCGGTGTCTCCGAAAACCGTCAAAAAGTAGCTAGTGGGAGGCAAAACCAATGTTGTTCTTATTATTCTTATTCTTATTCTTTTTTTTTGCTAGGGGCTTTACCTCGCACCGCCACAGATAGGTCTTATGGCGACGATGGGATAGGAAAGGCCTAGGAGTTGGAAGGAAGCGGCCGTGGCCTTAATTAAGGTACAGCCCCAGCATTTGCCTGGTGTGAAAATATTCTTATTCTTATTCTTATTCTTATTCTTATTCTTATTCTTATTCTTATTCTTATTCTTATTCTTATTCTTATTCTTATTCTTATTCTTATTCTTATTCTTATTCTTATTCTTATTCTTATTCTTATTACGTAGTGAGTTATTATTTAAACTGGAACATGCATTTTTAAAAAGCAAGAATGTTCTTGGCATGAATCATTTGGTAGAGATAAATGTTTTAAAAGAAGGTAACTGGATAAGTGAACGAAAAATCCACAGCTTGTTTCCAGTCATTTTTAATGTTATTTGTTTTACGTCCCACTAACTACTCTTTTAAGGTTTTTGGAGACGCCGAGGTGCCGGAATTTAGTCCCGCAGGAGTTCTTTTACGTGCCAGTAAAGCTACAGACACGGGGCTGACGTATTTGAGCACCTTCAAATACCACCGGACTGAGCCAGGATCGAACCTGCCAAGTTGGGGTCAGAAGGCCAGCGCCTTTACCGTCTGAACCACTCAGCCCGGCTGTCATTTGACCTGGTCAGGAATGGAATGAATGAAGCCCCTTTCTAGCGGCGAGGATGGGAATTGTGCCGGCTGCCGAAGCCTGTCGCACTCCTCTGGAGCAATGCTTAATGGACGATTAATGAAATTAAATGATATTGGAGAGGGTTGCTGGAATGAAAGATGGCAGATAGATATAAAAATAATGAACAATATTGTCGTAACCACAGTTTTCGGCGTCGCTGAGAGGTATAGTGACACTCCCGATTTTTTTACAAGTTAAAGTTCAGCTCCCTTTTCTGGGGGGATAGAAAATAACGTCTAATCCATAGTTTTCTGGTTCACTGAGATGAACAGTAACATTCCGGATTTTTTAAAGTCCAAGTTCATCCCTCTTTGGCACAATGGGTGAGAAATGGTGAAACAATAAACTGTTCAAGATGACCGAGGTAATAGACGTATGTACATTACGCGTGGCTATCAACCAAAATGGTTACACGTATGACTTACTACCTGCAGAATACACTGTGGGAGTAAGACATCCCTACAACCAGTAGGGGGTGAAATATAATCCATATTAATAAATGGAAGTCTGTTTGGAGTGATCTATATATACTGTACTGTATATATATATTTATAAATTTGGTACCATACAAGTTGATCACTTCAAGATCTCTAAAAATATCGAAAATTCTCAAAATTCTCTGAGGGGGATAAGCTGGGAGTTTCAAATTTTCATAAGAACGCAGTCGGATATATTTATACAAAACGATAAACTTTACGTTTCATGTGCTTAAAATTCTCCTGAAAGTCCTAATTTTAACCCCCTCTCCCATATCAAGTTGGCGGCATAATCTGCCAGGTGAGCAAGAAAATTAAATTTGGCAAAATCATAGCTTTTGTCCTGTACCGACGGAAAAGTTACGAGATGTTTAAATTTTTATTTTTAACCCACGAAAAATGTCGAGATATGGAGGCAATTTTAATGCCGGTGCAGACCTTCTTTCCGAGGTATTTGGTGGCTAAACGGTAAGTCGTATCACAAAACGGATGACGCAATCTCTGTTTAATTTGGAGTGATATACAACTTTTGGTCCTATAACTTTTTGTCGTAGCTCTCTCTCTCTTTCTCTTATACGTTAGATTTGGCTGTATTTCTCGACTGTACGTAAATGTTGTGCTTTTTACACGTATAGGTCATAGTTTGGCACACTTATAGGAAATATAAGATCATTAAATTTGGCACACACATTGACCGAATTTCATGATTCTAACTTCCATATAAGTATGCGAAAAATAATGTAAATTGTTAAAATGCACCCTATTCAACGTTTCTAAAATATTCTTACCTTTAAATAGAAGATATACGAGAAAATATTATAGGACCAGTCATTTACATCGCTAAACAAGGTCAGAGGCGTCTTATCGTACAATCCATTTTTCGATATGATTCTCCGTTTAGCAGCCGTTATTCTGTAAATGATGGTGAACATGTATATACTTCCTTATGTCGATCAATATTTTTCTCATTGAAGTCGATTTGTAGCGATCTAAAAAGGGTGTGTCTGCCATTGTAATTAATACTTTACAAATCGATAGTGAATGTCAGCAGGAGGGCGTCTGGTATTGTAATGAGTACTCCACACATTGACTTTGACTGGCAGTAGGAATGGGGTCCTCCTCCAACTCCTTTGTACCATTGTAATGAATAATTCCTCTCTCCATTTGACTAGCAGAAGGAAAGGGAGTGTGCAGTCTTTTTCTACTTGTCAGTAGGCAAGGGTGCCCCCCCATTATAGACAAATTTACCCATCTAAAATGTGACTGACGTTAGTCATAGTGACCTATTATTATAATGGAAACTCGCCGACTAGGTGCCACTGGCAGTAAGCTGACTGGCATTAGGACAATGGGTCTGTTATTACAATAATAACAACACAACTCACTTTCGACTGGCAGTAGGGAAGGTACCGGCCATTCCAATAAAACTTCCTCAACTGTAATCTGTCTTAAAGTAGGAAATGGGGCCGGCCATTGTAACGAAAACTCCCCAAATTGATTGTGGCCGCGCAGTAGGCAACGGGGTCTGCAGTTAAACGAAAAACCTTAACTCCTTCGTGAATTGCAGTAGACAAATGGACCTGCCGTTATCATCACAACTCCGCAACTCGCACTTTACTTTGGAAACAAAGTCTGTGGACCTCCCTATGCTGTTTCTCGGATAATGCCACGAGGCATGCAATTAAAAAAGTTATTTACTTCGATATCCGTACACAATGTAGAATACCGTAGCGAAGCACGGGTACATTTGCGAGTACTGTATAACATACATATGCATATCTATATTTCTGGACAAGATTTCTAGGCCATCAGCAAATGCTAGGCAATTGATTTTGACACCGCTCTTCGATCCTGCAATGTGTAGGTCTAATTGGTTTAAAAGGCCTTTCTTGGAAAGTTTTTCCCATTCCCTATTAATTTCTCTAACATAATTTTGAAGAGAATTGGCAATAACCCTGACACCAGTTTTAATTTCAAACAACTTAGAAAATTTTCTACTTAATTTCACTTTTGATAGAGTGCTTTCCTCTTATTTCCTTACATCGTTATACCATTTTTAGGATTTCGACTGAACCAGCTTAGCTGATGTGTTGGCCTTCTCCTCCTCCCAAAATATCTTCATTCTCTCGCTGAGCTTCTTCCTTCGTTCTTCTGTCCAAGTAATAGTGGCTCTGGTGTCGGGTTTGGCTTCAAATCGGTGATTGTCGATTTTGGTTCTGAATTTGCATCTGAGATGTTGATTTCCTGAACATCCGTTTCAGTTTCACTAAGCCAGGTGTTCTTGGTGTTTATTCTGATAATGTGTCCAAGAAATTCAGTCGTCTTTTCCGAAAAGTGCGAGATATTTTTTCATAATGGCAATATATTTCCTGAGATTATTTTTTCATCCACATTCCCTCTATACGATCTGGGCCAAATATTTTTCTTAAAATTTTCCCTTCCTAGATTTATTATTATTACGAATACAATCCTGTCTGTTTTATCGATCTAATGTATGATGGCCCAATTAGTACACACACATACAAATACAAACTTATATTTGAGAATGGATGACAACAGTTCCTTAAATAGTAGCTACTTACGAAGTATCTTGACTTCCTCACAGTTGTCTCCCGCTTTGCCCTTCAGACTTTGACTTGAACTACTGCTAAAATGTTTTCATTCCTCTCCTGAAGGGGGAGGCGGGCCTCTTAGACGGTGACGCCGTCTGTCAGGTCGGGAGATTTGTTACTGTGAAGGGGCTGTTCGGGGAAGGCGAAAGGTTGGTGGCCGTGGCCTATACTAGGAACTGTCCCGGCATTCGCTTTAGTGCAGGAGAATGAAAAAAACACGGAAAACCATTCTCACAACAGCCGTCATGTCCAGCCCTGTCCCGTCTCTCGAATGTAGAGGTGTATAGCCACGGTAGAGACGTGTCCGTTCGGTTGGCCAGTCAGAGTGCAGAGCTGCTGGACCACGGACCAGCCATGTCTACTTGAACTACTACTAAAATGTTTTCATTCCTCCTCTCAGGGTGACACCGTCTCTCAAACCAGGATATTTGTTACGGTGAATATGCTCGGATAAGATGCTCGGTTGGCCGGTCAGAATGCAGGGCTGATGGACCGCGGACCAGCTGTGACCACTTCGGGGCCGAGACCCACTCCTCGTCTACCGACCCCACTTGAACTCTGTTTCCTTTCTTTATCTAATATCACGTTTATTCTTCAATAGTGAGAACTTAATCTTCAATAGTTTAAAATTTATTTTTGTGGAAAATATCGTCCGGAAACACGTGGAGAAGGACTTGTTTTCTGTATCATTAAAGCAAATCCTAAGCATTGAACTGTGCTCAATTGCTTCATTTTGGCTTTCATTAAATAAGGCACTGATACAGGATTCGACCTCTCTCCCCCGGCTTGCCCTCTCCCTGTTCCCTTCTTGTTGGTTTTAGGTCACTGTATTTTGTAGGCATCCCCGATGCTAGGAAATGCTTAATTATCACTCTAGCGTTTTATTCGATTGTAATTCTCTGTGGCCCATTTGATTAATTGAGTAACCTCCTTTATGAACATCGAAATATTTTTTTTTTCAATTTCAATCCTATCGATTCTCTCACTGCCTGTTGTCCTTTAAATACATGTTACCATTTGTTGTTGAGACTCATGTATATTTTGTTTATTTCCTTTATATTCACATAGTTCTGTACCTATCACGCATCCCTCTGGGTTTCCAGTACTTTTTTTTACAATCTGCTCTTGAACACTGGATCGGCTCTTTGAATGACAGAGCATGGCACGGACATGGTCCTTCGACTTGCGTGTTTCAGAATACAATATCAAATGATCTTCTGAACTTACCTTATAAATTCCACCGTACGGAGGACTACTCACAGTTTATTAGAGTTCGAAGTACTGTATTCATTCACACCGTATTCATTCTTGATTAGTTAAGATCACTCAATGAAACACCTGTCCTCTTTACTATTCATTTCTACGGTCGAGCCTTTTAAATCATGCCTGTACAATTCTATCGTTGGTGACCTGCATTAACGCACTTTTCACAGGCTGACACCAGTGCAAGCTAATTGCTATGAATTGATTTCTCCGAAGTCAAAAAAAATTTCAAACATTTTCCTTGATGGAAATATAAAAGTCACTAAAATATTAACTTCACAGATTGTGCTAAGATTCATTTTGTCTGACAAAACCCGCGCGCTTATAATAGGGCCGACCCGGTCAACGATTCAAAGAATAAGACGCCCTATCGCACGCTCCATCTGTTTTAAAGAAAAACCAAGATACGCACTAGCATGTGATAACAGTCACAGAAGGTCTGTATCAAAATTTCTTGGATTCACAATTCGTCCTTTGACACCTTACACTTGGCAAATATTCCATCCGGAGTTCCTTGGACATGCGAAGGATATTAATTAAATGGTACGCGTCACTAGTATTATAGTCCTCGGCATCAAAGTTCCGACCGACTTCATCACTCCGTCACGTGATGATGCCTGGGGCACAAAGGACAATGTAACGCACTTGTCCAGAGTAACCAAACCGTATTTTAAATGATCGTAAGTGCAAATTCCCTTAATTCGTAACACACCAAAAGTAACTATAGTTGACATTAACTTCGGGTTACTGTCAGAAATACATTCATAAAGCCCGGTCTATGTCATAGAGAAATGAGTGTCGAAGTTCCGATGCCTTGAAATCCACCATTCGAGATGGGCTTTTAGGTGTAGTGGGCTATCTTCAAAGAGATCGTAATATAGCTTTCTCTCTCACTCAAATTGAGTCTTAATTCTCGACAAGTCTACTAGTTGCCTTCACCTCATCTATTTGCAGTCATCTGTGGCCCAGTATCTAAGACCAACAAACAAACAAGATTCAGCATCCTGCTTCTTGTACCTTTGCACCTATTTTTCTTTCTTCTGAAGTTGAGCACCCAGAATGAAATAGATATGAAATCGTAAATTTAATATAATCCAAGCCTGGGAGTACGGGTGCAGTATATTTGGTTAAACTGTGGTTTTCATTGTTTGTTCACCTCTCATACAATTGACCACCTGCAATGGCACATTTTCTTACTCACTCCGTAAATTCCCTGGTTTCATCGTCAAATGAAGTGTCCCTCTGTAACATTGTTAACATAAGCACATGCCAATTGTTGACATCTAACGATAATTTATTATTTTTTACCGTCAACCAACGGTGATTTTTCATATAACCTGCTAAATACGATTGATTTACGCAAGCTAAGAATACAAATATGAACCATTTCCCTTTGTAACCTATATAAATAAAATCGTACTGAACGTGTGCTGTACATCGACCAATTTGGAGAAATTTCCGTACAGTTATCCGTTTCACGTGTAATAATGACATCTGCATATTTTATAACTTTGGTGTCTGTTTGTCTGTTTGTATATAACTTGAAAACTAATGGATATATATCCACCAAACTTCATATTTAGAATCCACCTGCCCTTGGTTAGGTTTAAGATCAATATTGTTTCTAAATCCCTGAACAGACTGGGGGTTTATATGAAACAGAAACCGTGATTTTGCACTCCCACAAAATATATTCCATCAAACGTCATGGAAATCTACCTGCCTTAATTGGAAATCAATTTCTTAAAACTTTCCTCTATTGTGCATCATTTTGATACGAGGATTAATCAGGAAGGTATAATTAACGGACCGTTATTCGGTACAAGTCCCACCGGACTTACCTCAAGAGCGGGCGCGTGTATAACTTTTTTTATATAACTTGATAACTACTGAATATATTTCAAACAAACTTTATGTTTAGCATCCACCTGTCCAAAGTTAGTGTTTAACGTCAATACCATATCAAATTCCCGCAATGGATTGGGGGTCTGTAGGGAACCGAAACGGTAATTCTACTCTCCCACAATATATACAAGACCAACCTGACTGTAAATCAACCAAACTTGATGGAAATCCATTTCTAAAACCTTTTCCTTGTGGGAAATTTTTCGGCAGGAGAATTAATAAGGAAGACTTCATGAACGGTCGGTTTTGCAGGCTAAGTCCAGCGGACATAGCCCAAAAGGTGTTGTACGTGGAGGAGATTCCTTATCTATATAAATGAAATCGTAAGAACCGTGTGTCTCTGCATTCACTATTTTCTTGAAATTTTCGTACAGCTATCCGTTTAAGGGGTAATAATGACCATCTGCACATTTTTTAGCTTTAGTTTCCTGAAAGTCCTAAGTTTTCCCCCCTCGCCCAAAATCAAGATTGCAGCACAATCTGCTAGACGAGATAGAAAATTGAAATTACTAAAATTATACATTTTAGCCGGTAACCGACAGAAAACTTTCAACATCTTTAATTTTTTTACTTCTTATCCCCGAAGAATACTAAAATATTGAGGCAATTATAATGACGGTGCAGACCTCAGTTTCGAGGTATATCGCGGTTAAAGGATAAGTCCTATTACAAAACGGATAGCACAATCTCCGTTCAGTTTGTGGTGATCTGGAACGTTAGTCCTATGACTTTTCTCTATATCGACATTTTGCTCTTTGTGCTCCTATAAATCGTAGTTGGAATCACTCATGCGAAAGATAGAATCATCTAATTCTACACGAACATTGGCCCACCCAGTATTCATACATGAACCAAATTCTGTGTTTGTAACTGTCATATTACTACCCAAAAATAATGCACTGTGAGAAAACCGAACCCAAATTTCCCGCTATTCAACGTTTCTAACTCAATTTTACACAAAAATACATGAGACAGGAGAAAATATCTTAAGACCAGCCATTTAGACCGCTAAATGTGGCGTCTTATGGTACAATCCGTTTGTCGATATGGTGTATCGTTTAGCAGCAGTTAATCTGTAAATGAAGGTTTGAAATATTGTAAGCATGCGTATACTTCGTATACCGATATATATATATATATATATATTCATTGAAGACGATTTGTAGCGATGTAGAAAGGGTGTATCTGCTATTATAAGTAAAATTTTACAAATCGATAGTGACTCTCAGCAGGATGGCGTATGCTATTGTAATCATTACTCTCCGCATCGAATTTGATTGGCTGTAGGAATGTGATCCTTCCCTAACTCTTGTGTAACTGGCATTAGTAAGGAGGCACTACCACTGTAATGAAAAATCCCTGTCTCTAATTGATTGGTAGTAGTCAAGGGACCATGCAATTTTGTTCAAAACTCCCCTAACCGATTGTGGTGTTTGGGAGCAGGAAGGAGTGCCCGCAATTTTAGACAAACTTACCCATCTAAAATGTAACATATTAAGCATAGTGGCCTTGCTGTTATAATGGAAATTCACCAACTCGGTGTGACTGACATTAATAAGCGGGGCCAGTCATCGTAATGATAACAGCACAACTCAATTTTGACTGGCAGTACCTGCTATTGTAATAAAATCTCTTCAACTGTAATCTATCTGGAAGTAGGAAAGGGGCCTGCCATTGCAACGAAAACTCCGCAAATTGATTGTGACCGCGCTTTAGATAATGGGGCCTGCCATTCAATGACAATTTCCCTATGCGATTGTGAATGTCAGTAGGCATTTGAGCCTGCCATTATCATCAAAACTTCGCAACTTGCACTTTAAATTGGAAACAACGTATGGGAACCTCCCCCTGAATTTTCTGGATAACGCTAAGATACATGCAATTAAAGAAATCTTATTCAAAGCATGTAGATGTACTATTTTTTTTTTTTTTTTTTTTTGCTATTTGCTTTACGTCGCACCGACACAGATAGGTCTTATGGCGACGATGGGATAGGAAAGGCCTAGGAATTGGAAGGAAGCGGCCGTGGCCTTAATTAAGGTACAGCCCCGGCATTTGCCTGATGTGAAAATGGGAAACCACGGAAAACCATCTTCAGGGCTGCCGACAGTGGGGCTCGAACCCACTATCTCCCGATTACTGGATACTGACCGCACTTAAGCGACTGCAGCTATCGAGCTCGGTAGTCATTTACTTCGATATCCGTATACTATATAGAATACCGTAGCGATGCACGGGTACATTTGCTGGTTATGAATAATTTCCGTCTATTATGTATAACACCCAAATCTATCAAGTATAACGTAACAAAATATAACATCTAAACTTCAATGTCCTAAGACAAGTTTAGTATAATTATCGGCATTTATAATTTAATATACATTTCTCCTTGATACAAATTGACCGCCGGTTCACGAATTATTTACTGTGTAATTATTAGGAAGTCCTACGACGGGAATAAATAAGAACGTTGCCTCCACATGGGTGAGTTGTGAATAGTGAATGCACACTCAACTGCTAGATTGTATTTACAGGTGGTGGAATTCAACTGTGGTGTAAGGTATTCTCATTGTGTTACCTACCCTGCGGAATGCTGAATGTCCATTTACTCAGAAATTCAGATACGGTAAGCAACGTTCTGGTGGTTTCGATTGAACTTGGCGATAATTGCCCTGGCTTCCATGATTTCCGTTTTACATTACAGTGTGGAGATAAATCCTACCATCCACTGGTGGTTGGATCACCGAGCTGCGGTTTCACTACAGTCGTTGGTATTAGTAACATCCATCGACAGATCTAGATCAGGCCGTCGTGTTCCTGCATTTCAACGTAGCGTGAAACAAAGGGAGCGGAGTAATTATGTCACCACACAGTCGTCTGTTTTGAAAGAATCTCTCCATATAGAGCATTTCCCGATTGGGTCTATGTTTTACCCACCACTTCACTTGTTCAGTTACAGCTTGCAGGCAGAGCCGGGAGAATTTACTCTTTAAAATCTAATTTTCCCGCAGACAAGCATTTCTCATCAACCTTTTCAAATACTAGGTTGCCAGTGGTACCACCCACATTGAAGTCAGAATTAGAAGTCGGATTTGAATACTGCTGGTAAAAACAGTGAACTATCCAACAAAAGCATACCTCTGATCGACGTCTGTGACACGTTTCTCCTCTCTCCTTGGCCTTTACATCAGGTAGTCTGTCGGCGTTAACTCACTCTAATCTTTGGTTACATTACAACTCCTTATGTTATACAGTGGACTGGGAACGTTCCTTGCGCCGTATTTAACATTGTTCTGGTATTCAATTTTTCTGTGATAAGAAATGCCAGGTTTATCCAACAGTTGACTGCCATATCAAACATAAATTTTCCATTAATAAACCTCTTAATAATTGTTACTCTCCAATAATCAGTATCGCTAATCTTTAATGCTCACCTCCTTTCTACTCTTTTTCTTGCTAACATATTTTTATACTTTTCTCAAAATTCCCATTGTCATTTTCAAAACTCCTCACTTATTGTACTTGCATTTCCCTTTCATCCTTACCTCAAATGCCTATTTTATCAGCAACCAGTGTTATGCTCATTCTTGTAGGGACTATCGTGGTTTTCTTGCATTGAGATCACCCAGCAAAATCATACACTTCTTTTTTTTTACAATTTGATTTCCGTCGCTCCAACACAGTTAGGTCTCAAGGAGACGTTTGGATAAAAACAGGCTACAAGCAGGAAGGAAGTGGCCCTGGCCTTAATTAAGGTACAGTCCCAGCATTTGCCAGGTCTGGAAATGGTGTTGCTTTCCAAACGACGTCAGTGCGTGAAATCTTTTTATTTGTGAATGTTGGTGAATATCAACAGTCACACGGCCTTTGAAAGTTTAACGACGCTGGCCCAGTGGCATAGAGTCTACGACGACTGGAGATCCAAAAAGTGCTGAGGTTGTTAGACCTTATGAACAAAATCTGGTGTAGCTGGAGTTGTACCTTATTCGACATTTGGAGATTAAGATGGTATCCTCCCGGAGCGTCTTTCTAGTTGTCGGCTAACCCTGATTGCGCTCCTATGGCTACAAGCACTACAACATGCTATATATACCGTAGTAATCACCACACCCTAATGAATGATAGAGTGGTTATCCTCCCGCACTGATCTGCTCACAGACCCAGTTTCCCGCTGGGGTTGGATACCCAACCTTCCACTGGGTTGCTCAGTTTAACAAGGGCTCCTCTTGTAGGTTACGTGCTTGGAGTTGGAGCGAGAGGCTAGAAAACTCAAACTTGTCGAGTTTTTGTTTTATTATTGCAAGATGGACTGCAACGACGCATCTCACTCCGGTTACGCTTTAGGTCTTGAAATGGGAAACAACGGAAGGCTGCCGACAGTGGGCCTGGAACCCACTATCCCCCGAATGCAAGATGACAGACAATTAGAAACAGTAAATTTGAAAAAAAAAACTCAGTAACTTCAAGAAAATTCAAACGATTTTCAGATCACATACAGTTCAAAGAAAATAGGGGAACATATTTTGAACGTATGCCATGTTACACAAAACAATACCTCACACCCAGGTATATTACCAACTAAACCTTTATTCTTTACCCTTGAAGTATACAAAATAACATCGATGGATTCGCGTTCATTTTCAAAGTACAAATGAAAATGTCCAAATAGGGGCGGAAACAAAGGGGTGACTGTCCTCCAGGGTGGATTTTTTTATCACAGTTGGAGAGATTCAGTGTGGTGTATGTCATCTACGAGCATTTATTACAGCTTGGCACCTAAGTAGCATGGTCCGTAGAAGTCGATGTAGGTCACGTTGCGTTATCAGGTCCCATTCTTCAATGAGTGCCTGTTCGAGGTCTTAGAGAGTCTGTGGTGGAACAGGATGCCCACGAACACTTCTGTAAAGCCCATCCCATATATGCTCGGTGGGATTAAGGTCGGGACTCACTGCTGGCCATTCCAGCTCTTGAATATCCAGTTCGCGAAATACAGCTCTGGTGATGCTTGCTAAATGAACCCTGGCATTGTCGTGCATGAGTACGAATGCAGGGCCAACATCGTATGCAGCAACCAACACAAGCTGTGGCAGTATCTGCTCGATGTACCCAGCATTGTTAAGAATACCACGGACGATAACAAGATCCGTACGGCCATCAAAATCGATGCCACCCCACACCGTCACAGAACCTTGTCCGAATCGGTCACGTTCCTGGACAATATTTGGCATGTACTGCTCACCACGGCGTCTCCATACACGTTGACGTCCATCACGCTGTGTCAGGGGAAATCTGGACTCGTCTATGAACAACACAGTACTCCGTTTCCAGTTGACGTGGGTACTTGCAAACAGAAGGGGAGCTGCGCGATGTTGCTGCGTTAAACGGGGCACTCGAACAGGACGTCTGGGTCGTAAGGACACTTCTCTTAACCTGTTCCTTACTGTCTAGTCAGACACTATGACTCCAATGACCCTGCTGCAGTTCTCTGGCAATTGCTGAACGACGCCGTAACGCACACATTGTCAGATATCGGTCATCTTGTGGGGTTATCATGCGTCCACGACCTTGTCCAACACTTTTCGTTAACTGGTCTGCCTCACTGTAGCGATGAGAGACATTGAGATCCGCAGCAACACGACGAAAAGTCCATCCTTCCTGGATCAAAGTGGCGGTCCTTGCGAGTTGAACCTCGTTAAGATGTCTCATGGGATGTGCTGGTTGACGTACAACGTGCTCAAATGACCGCAGTAGTCTGTTTACCTCACAACCACAAACGGACGCACAGGTATTCACTTTGTTTTGAGTGGTCACCTGACAGTTTCATGCATGGCTACGACTACAGATGGAGTATAATTTCGACTTGACATGCCCTGAGTAGCTAAGGTCTCAAGGTATGCTGTACGACTATTGGAACCCCTTCTACCAAATTAACTTTCACATACCAGACGTTACAAGACATGTTCCTCTAATTTTGTTGAACTTTGTAGCTTCCAGCACGGATTTGGTGTAATAATAGCTGTTATTTATGCACCTAGTGCGTGAAGTGGGCATTTTTCATGGGTGGAAATATTACATGAGTGCAACAAAATGCAGGCAACGAAAGTTGCCTACATATTGTTATACATAATATTTCCGCAGTAAAAATATCGGATCTATTGAAAGGAACACATCGATAAGAGTACATTTATATATAACGTATTAGGACTGTTAGAATATGTACGTTTACGTTATAGTAATAAATATCTGTACTCTCAGGTATAATTGATGCGTGTTACTGAAGCAATGGAGAAGGCTATGTTTGATGTATAGAAGGCCATGAATGGTTCAGGGGAACAGAAATGTTATGAAATATTACATCGATTGTTCATTTCTTTCTCAATGCAATGGCCACTTCAGAGTAAACTTCATAAAGTTATGAATGTACAAAATAACGTTACCGATACATGAAGAAAGTCACGTTAAATGTCACATTATACCGTAATCCGTCTTCTTCTCCTTGTGCACCTTCAAATGATGATGATGATGATGATGACGATGATTATGATGAAGATAATGCTGCTGCTGCTGCTGCTGATTATTATTATTATTATTATTATTATTATTATTATTGTTACGGAAATTCCGTGGTTTACAGACGTGTAAGAAGGTGCCAGGATGAATGGGTGAACCAAGAAGGGATTAAAGCATAATTTAAAGCACGAAATTCTGAAATTTTGTTTATTTCCATTTTTTTAGTTTAAAGTTTTATAGATAATCTCAATTAGCAACAACTACTAACAGTTAAAGAGATCGTCATCTCGGATAACAAGGAGTATAAGTCGAAAAATCAGGTAGCATAGAGAAAATTATCGACACAATACTTTACAAGCAATGACCTTTGTAGCAAAGTTACACTGTATCAAATAGCACATTTGGCTCCACACACGGACATTGCAAAAGTTTACTACAGTCCAGCCTCTTGGAGGCACAAGTATTCTGTCAAATTTTACACTAGATAAATTTCAAGACAGTGCGTACTCTAACTTCAGCCCGATAACTAATGACACTTTAAACAGAAGCAATAAGTGCCTATTTTAAATGGCTTTAGTGTACTAAAGAAAAGGTTTAAGAGATCGACCATGAACAAAATACTGGGAGGCGAAATACTGCACTCCTTATGAAATGCACTAAAAAACCTACATGGGCAAATGGCCCGAAGTTACAGAGCCTAATCCTGTACTACAGAGGGTGACTATATTGCGAAATATTAAGTTCCAAAGTGGCTTGAAGAATTTAGAGCTTTAGAAAATCATAGTAACCCATAAACCGAGTTGAATGGGAATTAAAGAGGGTGAACACTCTTTGTTCCCCAAATTACATATTTCCTAACCGGGATTTGAATAGAGTCCTTAAACTTGCCTGAAAATTTTCCATTTAAAAGGTGATATTTATAAATTAACATTAAGAAATAAGATTCAAACATTCCCCTCAAGTTATCTGTCTGGAGCTAACACATATTTTAAACGATCTCTGCCATTACCTTGAGCTGTTGGGCCTTCTAGCGACGGGAAAGGCTCCCCCTGCCCCTACTATGCCACAAACACACTTAGATCGGAGCGATGAATGTGACAGAACAGCTTTTATAGAGACTCAGGAGTAGGGTTCCCGAACTCTCTTGACGCAGGCAGAAAGCCTGTACATAGGCTACCCCCAATTTTACTTGGCTAGAAAAATACATACAAGCATTTCTGATTGGTTAATAACTTAAGGAAAAAGGAAGTAGTAGAAGTGCAGGTGATCTTAACACATATGATAAACAATACTCCAAATATGAAGTTTGGTTGAAATCTATCCAGCCGTTTTGCCGCGATGGTGGAACAGACATACAGACACGAAAAGTAAAAACCACCAATTACGTCTTGAGTTGACCTAAAACGGATAAATATCTGAAAAATTGGCAAAACAAACGAAATTACAGACAGCGGACCCCCTACAACTTTATTTATAAGATTTGTATTTTTGTTACCAAGTGCATATCGGCGCCCAGTCATGAGAAAATGATTAAACAGAATTTAATGAAAATCGGTATGTAAAGTCGGAGAATAGGGAACTACAATCTACGCTATAAATAATTTTATAAGACGCCCTAATATCACAGGGTCTAAAGAGAACTAAATGTGAATGGCTACAATATGGAAAGGTCATAAAATTGATCAACAATAACATTACATTGACCATTGTTTGTTGTGATGTGCTTTGTTTCTTCTGTTGCCGATATACAGGATTACTGCTGCGTACCGAGTATTGGTTTTCAATTCGCTTTACGTCGCACCAACATGGATAGGTCTTATGGCGACGATGGGATAGGATAAGGCTAGGAGTGTGAAGGAAGCGGCCTTGGCCTTAATTAAGTTACGGCCCAAGCATTTGCCTGGTGTGAAAATGTGAAACCATGGAATAACGTCTTCAGGGCTGCTGACAGTGGGTTTCGAATCCACTATCTCGCGGATGCAAGCTCACAGCTGCGTGCCCCTGTCCGCACGGCCAACACGCACGGTCGTACCGAGAATAACAGCCTGCCTGAATGTTGGCCTGAAGTAGCTGGGGAGTTAGATAACTTCCTTCTTTAGCACGCAGTTCCTATGGTTCATAAATTTTCTGGTACTACTGGTACGTAACACACTGGTTTATCTTAGCATTCGAGCTATTCAATCCCTACCCTGATTGGAACGATCAGTGTGCATATTTTACGGAATAATGGCAGAGGAGTGTTTACGGCAGTCTACGGCCTGGTCATTCCAGCTCTGGAACTTCGGACTGTTCGATCGGTACCGTAGTACTGTTCGTTAAAAGTGAGGAAAAGTGCGGTTTTTCATTTAATCGAGTATTTTATATGATAACATTGCTTTTAATCGCTACATTCCTACTGACGTTTTTGTCATGACCTATGTTGACTTCAGTTAGGAAAACCACAGAGTCAGTCTTTCTGAGAATCCCGTAGTGAAGCACGGGTACATCTGCTAGTTATTATTATAATTTTAGGACGTCCGTAGTTCGGGCTGTAGAATTTGCCGGCCTCTCATGGTTGGGTTCCGTGGTTCAAATCCCGGTCACTCCATGTGAGATTTGTGCTGGACAAAGCGGAGCCGGGAAAGGTTTTTCTCCGGGTACTCCGGTTTTCCCTGTCATCTTTCATTACAGTGACACTCTCCAATATAATTCTATTTTCATTTTCATTAATCATTGCCCCGAGGAGTGGGACAGGCTTCGGCAACCGGTACAATTCCTATCCATCCCGTTAGAAGGGGGCTTCATTAAAACCATTCTAGACTCGGTAGAATGACTGGAAAGAGGCTGAGCATTTTCACTTTCACTGTTATTACTCCATCGCTCATATATACATTGTTCTCAAAAGTCCTAATTTTTCAGAATTAAAACATTAGAAAACGCAAATTTTATGTTGGGGGTCGATATAAATGAATTGATGTACGTGTTTACAGACGACTATTTTACATTGTGTTCGATTTTCTGGATTTTTATTCATTCTCGTTCCTGACCAGCCCAGCTACAAGCGATATCGTAGTAATGAGGGGTAAGTAGGTCTTTTGAGGTATTTTTCTTGCTTTGGCCTTAAATAATCGCATTTCAGCTGTAGAAATCATAACATCGGAATTGTAATTACGTTTCTTTGTCTTGTATGATCGCTACTTTCACATCATAAATAGTATTTTATTAGTTTTCAAGGTGTATACTCTTTACATTTATTTGAAAAATAAAATCCCATTTTTACTCAGTTGGCCAAACGTGATAAACGTTTCACTCATTGCGAAAAAATGGTGTCATAAATGACAAACTTCATTCACCAAAAGGAAAGCGAAATTTTTAAAATTTGTTACATTCATATTAATTAAAATATCTTCAGTAATAACGATGTAAACCTACTATTGGCTCAATCGGAGCTGTACCTTCTAAATCATTAATAGAAGAAAAGCTATCTCTATACAGGTCATGTAAGCCCTAGGACTGGTGGAAAGTAAAGGCTGCCATTATCCGTAACCTCGGCACTCGGTGGGGTGGAGTGGTTACCTTTACGACCGGTCACCTTTCCCCTTTCACCTTTTAGTAGGTCGAGTGAATTTCATGGCCACGTGCACTTCCGGAAATGGATATCTCGGTTCTTAAATTTTGGACTTCGTGACGGGCAACTGAACCCACGTTTTTCTGGGTTAAACGAGCACGCCTTCAACACCTCAACCAGGGAGCCCCTGCATACAGTAAGAGTGGGCGAAAGATCAGTGATTTATTCCATGTATCTCTCTGACGATATTACAGTTATACATGTACCGCGCTTACGCAACTAGTTTCTGTTATTCCACAAATTTATCCAAAAATGGGGGTATAATAGTCTAATAAAATGGTAACTGGCTTATCGCGGATGCGTTCTCATTTGAAATTCAACTAAAATTTGTGAAGCTCTGGAAATGGAAAGACATGTCCCTGTGAAGCACAACCACTTACCTAGGATCACGACATCAACACTCACGTGAAACTACCACCTCCTTTCATGCCCTCATTTGTAAGGAACTAAAAGGAAAAGTTTCGTAATCAGTTTAAATGCCAACCTACGGTGTAGCTGTTATTCACAAAAGTACAGGTTGACCCAAAATCCGTTAATATTTTAGGGGACAAAACTTCATGGAATATCGTAGGTATAGAAGTGCTAATTGCCACACGTGATTGACATGACATGGAGTTTTATGGATAAAAATTAAAGTACACAAAATGACCAACAGATGGCGCTGGAGAGCAACACGTCAGGTACAAATGGCCACACATGCTTGACAAGGCATGGGGTTTTAATGACACCAACGAGTGCACAAAAAGACCAACAGATGGCACTGGACAGCAAGACGTCAGATCTGTGTGTGGTATAAAAGGAGCTGTCGTGAGAGAGAGCGTTAGATTCGCCTGAAATCGTGGCATGTTGACGTTACCAGAAAAGGTACTGATAATGAAGCTTTATTTACTTTACTTTGGTGTTAATAAAACCCCATGTTGTGGCAATCATGAGTGTCAATTATTACCTCTCCTCCTCAATATACCATGTGAAGTATTGCCTCCTAAAATGTCAACGGACAGTTGGGTCACCCTGTACTATTTATGCTCATTTCCTTTAACACGTGGAAGTAGATTGAACTTAAATTTTATATTACTCCTGTACAGCTCTGGTAATATCTCTTCTCTCCGCGTGGCAAACCATCAAAATAAATTACGAAATATCTCTCCAGCATACTTTCCCTCAAGCAAACGCCAACGCAAGTGGAACAAGGAGGGATAAAGGAACCCTGCGATAAGCCGCGAGAAGAAATGATAAAGCTGGTGATCCAGTATTCATTACGATGATGTATTTTCCTCCCCAGCTATGTGCCACTGCGAAGACTAATTACAGTAGAGTGCCAACAAATTATGTCGGGGGACACATAAATCTTCGGTGAATAAATGGTGGGTGCATTTCTCATACCGCAGGGTGAAATATTAGAACCGCCGTAGTTTGTTTGTTATATTTAGAAGTGGGTTTTAATGTGGCCTGACCTCAGACTTTAGAATGGTGTCTGTTTATGGTTCCCAGATCACAATGTGGATTGGAAAAGTACCTTCAAATTCGTTGCTTTAAATCATAAACATTCAGAGTATTTGAAAAGAACATTTCAGATTTTTTATTTTGGATCACGGTGACTTTAGGCAGTTATTATTAGAGGAGGCAGAATCCCAAGAATTGACGTCACAAATTTCAACATTTTGTCCTTTGGAGTCAACAGTACACACGGATCATTTATTGGAAGGTATGAAATAGTTGGTTTGGAATTCCGTTTGATAGCAATATAGTAAACTGGCATACGCCGACGACTCTGGTGAGTTTTTTTGTTTTTTTACTATCTGATTTATATCACACTGGCACAGGTATGTCTTATGGCAACGATGGGATACGAAAGGGCTGTGAGTGGTAAGGAAGTGACCGCAGCCTTAATTAAAGCACGGCCTCAGTATTTGCCAGGCGTGGAAATGGGAAACAAAGGAAAACATGTTCAGGGGTGACGACAGTAGCAGCGTAAAGAATGGGTAGAGCTAGTATTGGGAAAGTAGCGGCCGTGACCTCGAGAGAAGTTACGAAATACTTCATCATCATCATCATCTGTTTACCCTCCAGGGTCGGCTTTTCCCTCGGACACAGCGAGGGATCCCACCTCTACCGCCTCAAGGGCAGTGTCCTGGAGTTTCAGACTTTGGGTCGGGGATACAACTGGGGAGAATGACCAGTACCTCGCCCAGGCGGCCTCACCTGCTATGCTGAACAGGGGCCTTGTAGAGGGATGGGGAGATTGGATGGGGCAGGCAAGGAAGAGGGAAGGAAGCGGCCGTGGCCTTAAGTTAGGTACCATCCCGGCATTTGCCTGGAGGAGAAGTGGGAAACCACGGAAAACCACTTCGAGGATGGCTGAGGTGGGAATCGAACCCACATCTACTCAGTTGACCTCCCGAGGCTGAGTGGACCCCGTTCCAGCCCTCGTACCACTTTTCAAATTTCGTGGCAGAGCCGGGAATCGAACCCGGACCTCTGGGGGTGGCAGCTAATCACGCTAACCACTACACCACAGAGGCGGACTACGAAATACTTCCCCAAGCAAACACCAACGAAGGAGTGAGGCCTGTTGTGAAAATGGGAAAACATATTCAGGGCTGCCGATGGTGGGATTTGAACTCTTCATCTCCCGAACGCAAGCTCACAGCTACACAACGCTAACCGCATGGCCAACTCGCTCGGTTGCAAATATTGGAACTTCCTGGTAGAGCTTATAATTGTTTATGTATATTCACACAATTTTTATACATTAAAGAGATAATAAAGAAGCAACATAAGCAAGCGTTCATTTTACACAACTGCTAGTTGTAAAGTTACGTAAAATGTTCAGAGCAAAAAACATCAACAGTGAACATTTTTTCACTTCAATAGAATCCGCCACATTAACCAAACATCTACAACAGATTTGCTAAACAATTTCTAACCACATGGCTAACGCAAATGTATTCTACTGCACATACTTTTCATTTTTCTTGTTGCAATCCTTGCAGCCTCTAATTCGGCAGGTTCTGTGCACTTTCCTCCCTTCCGATGTTTCAGTGAGTTTAAACACAAGTCCCTTCTTTGATAACACGGATGGAGAGGAGAGCTCTTGTACTACATTGACCGTCGGGTAACATTTTCTGGTGTAAAATCTCTGTAGTCCGCCTCTGTGGTGTCGTGATTAGTGCGAGTAGTTGCCACCCCCGGATGCACGGGTTTAATTCCCGGCTCTGCCACGAAACTTGAAAAGTGGTAAGACAAATGGAACGGGGTCCACTCAACCTCGGAAGTTCAACTGAGCAGAGGGTGGTTCAATTCTCACCTCAGCCACCCTCGAAGTGGTTTTCCGTGGTTTCCCACTTCTCCTGACTTAAGCCCACGGCCACATCCTTCCTTCTTCCTCGTCCATCCTATTCAATCTTCCCATCCCCTCCCAAGGCAACTGTTCAGCATAGCAGATGACGCCACCTGGGCGAGGTAATAGTCCTCCTCCCTAATTTCGTGACGTCTCACATTATCCGAGTCTCAAAATATCCGAATTTCCATCGGTGGTACTATTTTAAAACACCCGGCACTTAAAAAAAGTTCGAAAAAATTGGGAACATGTATTGTAACGTCTGGTATGTGAACGTTAATTTGGTAGATGGGGTTCCAATGGTCGCACAGCAACCTTGAGACCTTAGGTACTCAGAGTATGTCAAATCAAAGTAATACTCCATCTTTAGGCGTAGCCATGCACTGAACTGTCAGGTGACCCCTCAAAACAAATTGAATAGCGGTGCGTCCGTGTGTCGTTGTGAGGTACACAGGCTACTGCGGTCATTTAAACACATTGTACGCAAAATAGCACGTCCCATGAGTTATTTTAACTAGATTCAAGTCGCAAGGGCCGCCACTATGATCCAGGAAGGATGGACTTTTCGTCGTGTTGCTGTGGATCTCAATGTCTCTCCGCCAGTTATTCAACGCTTGTGGAATCGCTACCATGAAACAGGCCAGTTCATATGGAGTGTTGGACAAGGTCCTGGACGCATGGCAACCCAACAGGATGACCGATATCTGATCATCTGTGCGTTGCGGCGTCATTTCGCAACTGCTAAATAACTGCCACAAGACCTCAGGAGGGTCACTGAAGTCACGGTGTCTGACCAGACAGTAAGGAACAGGTTAAGAGGAGTGTCCGTACGACTTAGACATCCTGTTCGAGTGCCCCGTTTAACGCAGCAACATCGCGCAGCTCGTCTTCTGTTTGCTCGTACCCACGTCAACTGGCAACTTCGCCAGTGGAGAATTGTGTTGTTCACAGACGAGTCCAGATTTCCCCTGACACAGCGTGATGCACGTCAACGTGTAGGGAAGACGCAGTGGTGAGCAGTACACGCCAAATGCTGTCCAGGAAGGCGACCGATTCGGAAAAGGCTCTGTGATGGTGTGGGGGGCATCACTATTGATCGTCGTACGGATCTTGTCGTCGTCTGCGGTAATCTTATCGCTACGGGGTACATTGAGCAGATAATGCTACAGCATGTGTTGGTTGCTGCATACGGTGTTAGGCCTGAATTCGTAATCACTCACGACATGGCTAGGGATCATGTAGCGCGTATCATCCGATCTGTCTTGCGAGAACTGGACATTTAAGAGATGGAATGGCCAGCAGTGAGTTCCGACCTTAATCCCATCGGGCATGTGTGGGATAGGCTTTACAGAAGTGTCCATGGGCGTCCTGATCCACCACAGACTCTCCAAGACCTCGAACACGCTCGGATTGTAGAATAGGATCTGATACCGCAACGTGACCTTGTGTTCTGAAAATGAACGTGAATCCATCGATGTTCTTTTGTATACTTCAGCGCTAAAGAATAAAGGTTTAGTTGGTAATATACCTGGATGTGAGGTATTGTTTTGTGGAGCATGGCATACTTTTAAAACATGTTCCCCTATTTTTTGAACTGTGTATGATATTGTTATAACATACACAAAGTAATACAAAAAGGACGCGAAAAGATTTACCTGTTAGCATCAGACGGACTGCGTGCAGTGATCTAAAATGGTACATACATCTTGAAATGTCTGCCATATAGCCGTACACAAACATATACAACCCACGGATGACATGAACTGGTGAATCATAGCCCTAGTACCATTTTTTGAATGTAGCTATATCTTTTTAACATGTTATTATTTACAAATTATTTACAAAGGTGACTATGAAAATATTTATTACAAATTCATCATCATCATCATCATCATCATCTGTTTACCCTCCAGGTTCGGTTTTTCCCTCGGACACAGCGAGGGATCCCACCTCTACCGCCTCAAGGGCAGTGTCCTGGAGCTTCAGACTCTTGGTCGGGGGATACAACTGGGGAGTATGACCGGTACCTCGCCCAGGCGGCCTCACCTGCTATGCTGAACAGGGGCCTTGTGGAGGGATGGGAAGATTGGAAGGGAAAGGCAAGGAAGAGGGAAGGAAGCGGCCGTGGCCTTAAGTTAGGTACCATCCCGGCATTCGCCTGGAGGAGAAGTGGGAAACCACGGAAAACCACTTCCAGGATGGCTGAGGTGGGAATCGAACCCACCTCTACTCAGTTGACCTCCCGAGGCTGAGTGGACCCCGTTCCAGCCCTCGTACCACTTTTCAAATTTCGTGGCAGAGCCGTGAATCGAACCCGGACCTCCGGGGGTGGCAGCTAATCACGCTAACCACTACACCACAGAGGCGGACTATTACAAATTCTAGGTGATAATATTGCAGCCATTTTCAGTCTATTTCTTTGACGAAATTTTTCTCAAAACTTTGTCGATGTCTTCAGTTTAGTCTATTTATCTGTAAAGCTTTTGGTTCTTTCGTTTTAAATGCAGTAGTCTTCTCTTCGAATCTTCGGGATTCATATCCATCCTGTCTATTTGAATATTGGATGTTTCAGCATGTTTTCAGACAAGGTACCCACTCCTTTTATCAGATTGGAACAAAGAATTCATCCATAAACAGCATTGATTTTTCGGTGTCGTTTTCCATGATAATTCCACAGATCAAGTGGATTTTTCAACCACTGGTCGACGAAGTGGTCGAGAAAATCTTCTACATAAAATGTATGAAGGTAACAATTCATCCTCACCGTCACCGTAATTAAGATATGATGCTCAGCTTGTAAACTTAAAAACTGTTTATTTTTAAAGCCCCTGTCTCCCATACAGTTACCTACACTCTTCAGATATTTTGAGACTCATTGGCTTATTTGTCTCGGCTACACATTTCTTGCGGATATTTTGATACTGTTTTCTGTCAATTTCAATTTTGGTTATTTTGAGAATCGGATATTTTTAGACTGAACCCCCAATTATACCCACGACCCAACTGTATGGAATCAAATCATTGATTCCAGCTAAGCCCTGTACGTAGGAGGAAACGTACCTAAGCCACCTAAGACAACTATTTATTTATTCATTTATACAGGCGAGACATTTAATCTCGAACGTCAACTCCCCTCTTAGTAGAATTATAAAACTCGCGGTTTCGGGGAGTTCCTTTGTTGTTTATTAGACTACTGCGACATTTTTCAACGTGCTCAGGAGGGGGCATCTTTCCCTGATAGGAAGTGATTATTATGTGAGAGACACACAGGCGGTTGTAAATTGATCCAACACGAAACTTCTCAGACAGATGAAATTATCTTCGGTCTTTTTTCAGTATACCAATTAAGGATACGTTCTCCCTCATCAGTTTCTTGGAGAGAAGATTCTTTACTGAGAAGAAATTTTCGCATGTTATAATTATTCCTTTGAAGCGAAAGGCTGCATGAAATCTAACACCGTACCGTACTACAGATGGTTCGGTGTATTCTATTACCAATATTATATGATATTAACAAACGTTGTCCTTTCTTTTTCTTAATAAGTTGTACAGGGGAAGATTTACTGACTGGACGGTCAAAAACTCGTCTTATCCAAAATACAAATTGAATTTATTGATGTTTTACTAATTTTTATTTATAATTCCTCTCTAACATGACCCTCTGATCTTATACTTGAATACATGGTAAAACAATTATATAAGTGAGCCTAAAGTTACAAAATTAACCCGTTTTCGGCTTTTCCTAAAAAATTCGCTTAAGGTGGTTAAGACAAGTTCTGGAACGGGCCACCGCATAACCTCTATACATATTTATGTACTTAAAGGGGATGGGAATAACCTTCTTGGGCTAATAAGTCTTTTTAATAAATTTATAACTAGTGACTACAGCCAGGTTAGAATTGAACGTATCCCATCGATGGGATCTTTGAAAAGTCCGTGGTACCTTCTCAGTCGGTAGTCCTTCACAATGTCTCTCGAAGTCAGTTCTTGAGCTCCACAGTCACAAGCTGTAGAATTTTATAATCTCTATTTCTCCATAGAAGCGTTTCTTCTGGTATTGCGGACATGTCTTCAGATGGTTCAGTCTTTTCCTCACGTATAAATAAGGCCCACGATGGTGCTTCCTGGGCAATGTACTCGTAAGTCAGGACAGATAAATTTTTTGTCAGACGCTCACCAGAGAATGAATGTGATGATACTGTAACCGTTCAACACCATACTAACAGGCATGTCATGAAACCCAGCGGGACGTACAGTATATGCCGTTTTCCGCGTCATTAGATGACATATTTGCTCGTAACAAGGGTGAAGCTCTAATTGCGCGTACCCAGGGAGAAATCTCTCAATACAGCGAAACCTTGAAAGTACTCTCCCGAGCGTGCGAGCGGAAAGGAAACAGAGACTGCCTATGTGAGGAAGCGGAGTTAACTTTACAAGGTTCTAACTTGAGAATTGTATATTCTCAGCGATTTTCCTGTATATTCATGAATACCAACTCACAAATTCCGCACGTCAAGTGATAATACTAATAATACTATGTCGGTACAAGCCTTAGAAATTTACAAGTAAGGAGTCATTGAAATCAGCATGATTTACAATATTTGATTATGTAAGAAGATTTATTACTTAACGAACGTATTAGTAATGACGCACATTAGCCAGATGTACGGTGATGGGGCACATCTCCCCTAGAGCTTATCTTGACAGAGATAGGGAAGTCGACACCTCTACTAATTTCCTTGTTGAAACCACAGAGATTAACAGAGGATCAGCGAAGCGATTTACACGAAAGTAGATCAGTGAAAAGATGAAGTCAAGGTCTACAAAATGAATATTTATACGACCCTGATGGATCATTATTAGCAGAGTGATTTGTGCTCCGTTGGTGGAGCTTACCCTCTCCCTATTCGTCGATCCGCATTTCCTATAAAAGGATACCAGGACAGCCCTTAATTACTCATTCGTTACCTCATTCGTCCAGTACCCAGTGTGTCAGACAGTGTTACTAATTCGCTCATTATTAACCTGTGGTACTCATTGCTATCCAGTGTAAATCACTGTTGCTTGATATTGTGTTAGACGGAAGTTGTGCCGCACCAAATGCTCTTTTACTTCATCGCTCTAGCTGTGCTATTGTTCTATTTCCTAGAGGCTATACCACATGTTTATTGTTCCAATATTGTAACTTCCATGGATTTGACAATTACTTCTTCCCTAACTTGACAGATGGCGCTACCATGCCACTTTGATATTCCAAGTCATTTCGTTCTTCCCTACCCTCTTGCTTTCATTATATCTTTGAACAGGAGGGGGGTTTTGAACAAAAAGATGACGAGATGGTCTTACGAAATGTGAATCTTGTTGTACAAATGGTTTTTGAAAGAGATGCAAACCTTGCCTTACATAATTCTCTGTCCTGACTTTATGTTCAGGATCACTTTGTGTGTACGTAATCTGACGGCAGGTATTTGTTATTTTACCTTTTACTTTGGTTGCCACGCTACTCGATTTAATGTCTTTGTGATCCCATTTGTGTTATTTTTCATTTTATCGTTGCAATGTGATATTCTCTGTTTTCTTTTCGAATTATTATTTGTTCCTGAATGTATTTATACTGCTATGTAAGGGCAAGAAGGTAACACAGACCCATTTTGTGTGTCATTGTCTGTCTGCCTTGGTTGTGTATTCGAGACCTGTACCTAGGTCTCCTTTCTCGATGTGTAATCTTGGGCTAATTATGTTATGTGTGCATATTACGCTATCTTGGTTCAATTCATTTTCGCCACTAGAGCAGATATGAATGTCTCCAATTGTATGATTGTTCTGTGATTTTATGCAATGGGGTGAGCCTTGTCTTATATTTTTGGCCACCCTGAAACATGGATCTAATCTTTGAGATCAAGCCCATATACTATGAGCTTACATGCTTGTGCTGCTGAGATTCCATCGCAGTGTGTGTCTGTTTTACTTTTATGATACCTTGGACATTTTGTCTACTTGTATTCATATATGAATGGATAGTTTGAATGACGAGTTTGTGCTATCTTTATTTCTCGTATTTCCTTACGGTCGTTATTTTCTTTTTTCTGTTTGGGTGGGCATATTGCTTGTTTAATTCCCCAATATTAGGCTGATCCTGCCATTTTTATTTGCAGTTTGAGATCTCATTCTCTTTTTCTTATTTTATGCTCTGGAAGTATGTTTCATTTTGGTCTAGCTGTGGCAACTTGTAGCCTCCCTCACTTCCCTATAACCTCTTTGTATTTCACGGTTCATCTTTTGGCAAAAGTACTTTCTTTCCCATGTAATATCTTTATACTCGATGCTAATTTCGTGTGGATAGTGGTTATGCAAGAAGAAGAATTCTTACTTGATGTGTGTGACCTCCCCCCCTTTTTTCTGATAAGGTTGTGGTTACCAGTTCGTTACTATACGATTTCTCCGCATAATGAAAGAAATGTTTTGAGATTATCTCATTATATCGTAAATCGATTATTGTTCTCCAGCTTCTAAATTATGATATTTATGTGGAGAAAATATGATACAATTGAATGAGAAGCTGTTGACATTAAAACGATCTCCCAGACATGTCGAGCAATGTTAAAATTTCCATGATTATGCATGTAAGTTGTATTCACTTCCCCTACGTTTCCACTGTATGTTATACTCTGCTTTATCCTTGCTTTAGCCAAAGTGTAATTTAATAAGCACTATTGTGTTTTCAACTACATCTGTCTTGGGTTGTCTTTCTATACTGGGTTTTATTTGTATAAGAGGCACGGATCCAGTTCCGGACCAGTCATTAGTCAGTTTCGGCCACTCCGCGGTGAATTGTTTTGGTATTTTCGTGAGTGTGCACTGCGTGTGTGACTTCTTTATAACGTTGAATTTGTGCGTTTGCGTATGTTTTTCGACTGCACTTCATTAGGCTGGAAGGAGAGTGAGTGTGCGATAGAAAGTCTACTCTTCGTTAGCCCGATACATGTTCCTAATACAATCCCATTTTTCTTGTGTGAAATAATCATTGTGGTATGTGGATATATACAATTCTAATCCCAATATATATTAAAGGAATGCAGACAGGAAATATCAGTGACAGCTCGCAGGGACATGTTTCAAAGAACGGATAATATTCAAGTAATCGTCACGACGTAGTGAGTTATTGAATATAGAGCACAAATAATTATTGTACCGGCATTTAAGGCATGTGCAGTGTAGGAGACAATAATCCTAACAAGAATAGGTTGTTAGACTAGCCAGGAAGTGTTCCATAAATGAATAAGTGACGCTCACGTAGGAACAAATAAAGCCAATAATTGTATCGATTTATAATGAAAGGAAATCGAGTAGTGGTCTTCAGGGGGTGCAACCGCTACTCGGGTAGTCTATTGGAGTCTATGTGTGGGTGTATCAATATCATGTTATTCGAAGACATATAGACAGTGCTTCGATTACCAATTCTTCCCTTGTTCACACGTGTGTAAGTGCTCGTCGAACCCAGGATTCTACCCTGCCAGAACGCGCTGGTGTGCCTGCATTATTTATGTCAAGGACCACACAGAACTTCCTAAAATAAGAGTTTGCAGTTCAAGACAGCATGGATTCAACCCCGAAGAATATGAACCTAGGACTACCTGTTGACGAGGCGTCAGTGATGGAGGCCTAAATTCATTTTGATATCCTCCGATGACAGCATGGTTACACACAGCAATTGATGAGTACATTACGTGATATTCCTAGGCATGAAAATCAGAAGTGTCGCATTAATATGTAAAACTTAACTTTGTAAATATAATTTTTCAGCATGCATTTTGATATATGTGATAACGTATAGGTGACGCAATATGCGTGTTTCAATGAGGTAGTTTTTAGTTTGATTTCTTTTTGTCGTCTGTGATTATGGGTTAATCACAAATTTATTCCGTGGTTGTTTGCATGATATAGTGTCTAAGACCCCATAGTGAGTTATGTTTGAATGAAGTATTCGTAAGGGTCTAGTTGATAATTCAGCGGACTTCATTATCCATTCCAAGTCAATTAGCTGAGATGGGTCTTCCATCAATTTTTAATATATATATTAATTGCTTCACGACTTTAATGCATGTTTACAGTCACCTCCCTTTTGATAACTGATAATGGATAACTGGAAGGAGGAGACATGATTTAGAGGTGCGAACAATGATCGAGATAGTTACCTCAGTGAGCGTTATGTTAAGTAAATACCTGTAGATTTAGGATCTTCTCAATGTGTAAATAACGTGGATTTGATGTTAAAATGTGTAAAATGTAGGGCGAAACGGTCATGTGAAAATGCTTAAGATGACAGAATAATAATAATAATAATAATAATAATAATAATAATAATAATAATAATAATAATAATAATACAAATAATAATAATAATAATAATAATAATAATAATAATAATACAAATAATAATAATAATAATAATAATAATAATAATAATAATAATAATAATAATAATGAAGTGAACCAATACAGAATATGGTCAAAGCATTGAGATGAAATGATATTTGAAGGTAGCCATAAGTGATTATTTACCTGGGGATTACGAGAAAATTGAACTGAGAATTACGTATTTATGTCTGGGGTCAAGTGAAAGTTTTCTCCCAGCTGACAAAGACGGGCTTTCTTAGAAAGAGATTTATGGCCTTCAGAATATAGGGCAGGAGGTAAAGTGCCCAGGCCTCCGAGGCAGGCCCGTTATGTCTGTCAAAATGCTCGCATGAATTACATAGGAATGTTTCCCTCATTTTCGCACTGTATGAAATATTCACATGCCAATAACTTGTTACAATCAACGTTGTATATTTCATGATACGATAGGTGAAGTAATCCTCAAAATTAATTTTCAAATGAAATTGTATAAGGGATTTCAGGTAGCACCTCGAAATCAAATTAACATGGTTCGACACCGGATTGTATCGACGTCCTTCGATCGACACCGGGAGACCTGATATGTGTCACAGTTTCAGAAGGCATTAAAGAGTGTATGTTAGATCTTGTGTTGATGTATTTACACATGATTGCTTCATTCCTACATGTGTTTATATTTATGTGTTATTTCGGTGTATGGTGATTTACAGGATACCAACGTCGTATGTCCGCTTTGTAAAATATTGAAATAAGGTAATGACCCGGAGAAATACGTATAGGCGATAGTGTGATGTATAATTAATGTGAAAGAGTAGATTTATTAGCTATAAACGACGACATGATTTTCATGATTGGGCAAATATGCGGAACTGTGTGTCATAAAATGTCTAAATACGATGACATTATGAGATGATATTTTCTCACGAGAATGCCATCCTTTTCATATAATTGATATGTGTTGTCAGGTAATAATATATAGGATACCTGCGGGTACCGAAAGTTAGATAATGGGACGTATCCTATTGATTAGGGAGTGTGATGTATATTTGTACAGTGTTAATAAGTTGATTTGGGAATGCCAGAATGAGATTCAGAAGTGATAAAGACTGACAAACGGCATTTCCCATGTAAATAATTCGGTATTTAAAATTGGCACGCGGGCAACTGTATGACATTTCTCGTGTGTTACAGATATTTTCGTGTGTCTCTGATAGTTATTAAAATTATGTTTTGAATTGGGAACAACCCATTCTTATTTAGTAATATATCGTATTCCTCTGACTACAGCACCCTGCTTTCAATATATTTAGATTAACTGCCCACATTACTTACGAACCTCACCATCCATCCGCATGCTCTTGAGCGAAGCCGTAATGCCAGGTGAAGGTAGGGAGGATGGGACTTCGATGTCCGGGTTTGATCACCGAAGTTTCTCATCCAAAAGGTTTCCATCCAAATATTTATTTGTGAAATTAAATTTTATATTCATCACTCTGCCGAGCCCGGGGCAGGTGCAATATATCCTGTTTACCCACTCAAACATAATGGTTTTGGAATGTCATTAAGTGACAGGTTAACAACATTAGCTTAGCTGATTGAAGAAATTTAATCCAAATTTAACATGTAAATACCCCGGAAAGAACACGACATATCTTTCTATACAATAGGATGAAAAACCTTTGGAACGGACATCTCGTAGCCTATAAACCCCAACGAAGAATTTCATGAAATTTTGTCATACAATCTGATAAGGATTTATCCCATGACCAGGCACGTTTTATTTTAAAATATTGAACAGAAAATACATTAATTGCAAAGTAGTTTACTCTCAGACCAGATGCCATGGTTACCTGGCATGGAAAAGATAAATATATATTGATGTGAACCTTATAGCTGACATATTGATAGTATGTGGTATGTGTAGACGTATCCTACAACAAAACATCCTTCTTTCCTAATTGACACCAAATTTCTAATAGAGAAAATTCAAGAACGCTTAAAGCTCCAAAACACTCGGAAGTCTGGGAGAAATTAAATTAAAACTTGTAACTTCTGTTATATTTTAATATAGTATCTTAAAAATTAAAAGGAATTTAAAACCGTAGTACATAAAACATGGGTAAATTTAAAAATAATGATACCAAGCACATAATTGTAAGATTTGAAGTAACCAGATTTAGGGCGTTACAACAAATATTACAGAAACGTTACATATTTTGGCTTTTCCTTTTATACGCCAGTACGCGTCTAGCGAACAAGCGGCCACCGGACTATCGATGAAATTACTTTTACGTCGGTTAATTTAAAATGAGACTGTGTCTCTTCATTTCTCGTTTTATCACGCCAAACCTAATCGACCAATTGAGGTGAAATTCGGTAGTGATATACCTCAGATAATAATTTTAAATGCAAGCCTATTCTAATTGTTCAATAATACAAATATCCTACGTAGTGGCCATCAATATGCAGGTTTTACTGAATTTGTGCCTTTTTCATCCGCTGGAAAGAAAAAGATGGGGCAAATGGTTGATACTATCGCCAAAAAGCGCCCTGCATGAGTGCTTATAATGTAGTTTCTGAGAGAAAAGATCGTATGACTTTTATGTTTAACTCTAATGCTTTTCCAGGAAATTCTACATGTATGTATTACAGCATAAGATCCAGAGCTCCCCCCGGTCGAACGTTATTCGGCTGGATATTTGGCCGGTTCCTGGTAGATAATGATAATTCGTGTATATTCTCCTAGTCACTAAACACAAACAATGGGCGTATTTTATTATATTCACCGTACGATGAAGAACGTTGGAACAGTAAGTGCTAAAAATTGAAAACGACTGCAAATGTGTCACAATCAGGATATTTTTGCAGATGCCCCATGATAGTGAGAGTATATCTGCGGGAGGTAAAATGAGGTAAGGTAATTTTGCGAGAAAGAAGAATAATTGCTTGTACTCACGTGTGACAGTAATGAAACGTATTCAATTTAGAGATATGGGAAGTATATTAGTGACGAACACGTTGTCTAAGACTCTGTATGAAACACCTTGTACGATGAGGTAAAGTGAGATATATGAAATAGGAGACTAATTTAGACTTGGCTGGAGAGTTACAAGAAAGAATTTAGGGCAAAGAAACTGAAGGAGAAGAAGAATAAATATGATGATGATGATGATGATGATGATGATGATGATGATGATGAAGACGATGCTGTTACCCAACGAATGAAAAGGAAATATCTTTGAGGTAGCCAAAACTATAAGGATGTTCATATGCATCAATAGAGCAAGGTCAAAGTAAAGTCATCTTCTTAGCTTTGAAAGCAAAGGTCAAGGGAGTCTATATTAAAACGTGTAAGTGCCATCCCTACTTAAATAACATAAGCAAGGAATTACGTTTAAAATATCTCCATCCTCTGATGAAATTACTCTAAGGCTCACTTTGTATAATTAACTTCTACACTAAACTGTATAACGTTCGTCCGTTCATTCATATCAGCAGATCTTTGTAGACATTAAAATTCCATACAAGAAGAAAAAGTTTTTCTTTTCACTAGCCACTGAGACGGGGAAGGCAAGTGGCTTTTTACTTTTAATGTAACCACTTAGTTCTGTAATCTTCCTCCTGTTTTATGACACTGACTTTCTTGTGCTTTCTCATTTGTCTGAATAAAATATGATCATTGTTTTAGTGGCGCTCATCGCTCCGTTTATCTGGCGGGCCAGGGGACAAGGTCAGATGTATACTTCGTATGCACAGACACGCTTCTACTTGCAGCCTTCATATTTCTTTCCTTGGCACTTAAGAACGGTGCCATCTCTAGGAACAGGAGAAGATATTCGAACTTTTACTCCTGGTTTTTAGTTAAGAAAGGTGAGATAGCAGAATATTGATGTGATTATTTATCAATTCAAATGAATAAACGATTGTGGAAGACACGTTACAATATTTTCTAAGACTCTATGTAGGAAGGGGTCATATTAACCAATGGGGGTCGTAAGTTCATTTCCTTTCAAAATTAAAATAATTAAGTACTGTACAAGAGAATTGTTATTTCTAAGCTTGTCCACGGAATGAAGTCTGTAGGTGGTGCAGATGAACGGGTAATTGTGACATTTCTAGATTCTTGAGGAGTTCTCTGATCAGACGGTAAAATGAAAAGTTACATGCTTGTGTTTCCTGATCCTGGCTGGCTTGACGGTTACATTTTGTAGCTATATTAGGCACGATTCAATAGAATCGACTGAAGGAGTCGAATTACTAAGGTAACATCTTATTTTAAACACTGGACTGCCTAACTAAGTGTCGCCCTGAAGTACAGTGAAACAGGAAAATAAAATACCTATTAAATATTCAGTGTTATAGTGCACATTATTAGATTAATCTATACAAATTTTGTATGGATTTACGGTATGACGCTTGAGTTTCTCCCTACTATAAACAATTATCTTGGTTACGACTAGACGACAGGCGTAAACTACATTCAAATACTCTTGTGTACCAGGTAATTTCGGAAGACATACCTGCTTATCTCTCCAGCAATTTTCGTCACCTTGGTTCTTTACCCTGTGTAAGTAAGTGCCTAACGTGGGGAATGAAGTTTATCTGAAAGCAGTCCTAAAAGATTGTGGGGCAGATGACCTAGATGTTAGGCCCATTTAAACAACAAGCATCATCATCATCATCATCAAAAATATTGTGGAATCGAACCACCCAGTACGACTTCTGTTGTACCGCGTGTTCCTAGACCCACCTTGCATCCAGTTTCCCCACAAATGTTCAGACTTATAGACAACATAAGATGCGAGAAGGAATCCAGCTGCAGAGCCGCAAAACATTGCACACACACTTGCTCTGCTTGAGCCTTTGATCCGTTCAGGATACTTTCTGCCATGCTTGAACAAACATTTCTTTACATCTGGGTAATCACTTAAATTAGTTCCATCATAATAAAATATTCGCTCGAATGGAATCATTTATCAGAACCACTTTCCTTAAGAGAACTTTTCAGGTGAACAAAATACCCCTGCGTATGTTCTGAAGTCACTTCAACCTTCGAAAGTTTCCAATTTTAACATGTTCTACGATTCAGAAAATTTTTGGGTCTTTCCATGAAACCAGTGTCCCATTCTATACCAGGAAAAATTGTTGGACCAAATTTAGGTACCTTACGCCCAACTTTATCTAAATATAGTTTACCTACCGAGCTCGATAGCTGCAGTCGCTTAAGTGCGACCAGTATCCAGTATTCGGGTGATAGTAGGTTCGAACCCCATTGCCGGCAGCCCTGAAAATGGTTTTCCGTGGTTTCCTATTTTCACACCAGGCAAATGCTGGGGCTGTACCCTAATTAAGGCCACGGCTGATTCCTTCCCACTCCTAGCCCTTCCTTGTCCCATCGTCGCCACAAGACATATCTGTGTCGGTGCGACGTAAAGCAACTAGCAAAAAAAAAAAAAAAAAAAAAAAAAAGTTTACCTAGATAGCGCAAGTCTTGAAGATCAAAAGGGAAACCTCACTCACTCACTTCTAATACATACTGCACAAAGCTTCCTCCTCTATATCTGCAAACACTGTTGGACGGCCAAATTTGTTGTAGTGTTTGCCATGGATCCTATTGAATAGTGTTCCTTCGCTAATGTTGTAGAATTTTGCAGCTTTGGGCATTGATAACTTGCCACCCTTAACATCATCTATTGCTTTCTGAATATCCTCTTCAATGCTGGATTTATATCGCCTAGCACGTGGCTTCATTATGTAAGGGTATAACCTATAAAGGAAATGTTTTATCACTTTTTATACATGACTGGGGTTATTTTGACTACGCTGGGTAACTTTGACTGCCCAGTCAAAGTATCCCCAATTTCATAGTTTATGGAGCATGTATAAATAATTTATCTGGAATTGACGTAATCCATTATTAAGTCCTATGTTTAAGGATATATTTTGAAAGATAAACTACATATGTACATACCTAGCGGTGCAGAATTGCAGAATATTCCTCCTAGATGGGCTACAATTGATGTTTCTTCCACATGCACTTTTTAGCGAGAAACTGACATGAATATTCAAGAAACAGTCAGGCTGTCCAACACCATAAAAAAGATTAAGTTACCAGAGCCATCTGTAGGGATCAACAAAACTATCTGCATTCTCGATTGTCATTAGAACCAAGTGAGTTCAGAAAGAGTAAACAAAGAATATTTTTCAGTCTTTCTGGTCAAAGTAACCCCTAGGGGTAAAAGTATCCCCCGATTATGGTACTAAAAGTGCAGATTAGTGTTACCCTATGCTGATAATGTACCGAATTGTACCGCTTGGATACTTATATAACACTAGCAAGATACCCGTGCTTCGCTACGGTATTATACTGAAGTTTATAATTGAATGCTTATTGTTTTAGGTATATAATCCGCGAAATTCGCGATCTGACTCGTTTTCTATTATTTTACGGCACGTTTCCTCCCATTTTTCAATCTTCCTTTCCAGCAATCGATTTCGTACTTCCCGGGCTAGGATCAGTTATTCCTCCCGGTCAGTTGGGTCCGTAAATCTTTGCCATCTTTTTCTATAATCATTTTTAATATGGATAAAATCTTTCAGGAGATCCGGCGTGGTGCCATATTGGGTGCCTTGGCGGCACTGAACCCCCGGCCGGACTGTATTCTTAGTCTTTACCCATCCAGGAGCCGTTTCTAGCGCGGTCCGCACATTTGACGACGGTCCGGAACATTATTATTATTATTATTATTATTATTATTATTATTATTATTATTATTATTATTATTATTATTATTATGTGTTGCTGGAATGGCTGATGACAGGGAAAACCGGAGTATCCGGAGAAAAACCTGTCCCGCCTCCGTTTTGTCCAGCACGAATGTCACATGGAGTGACCAGGATTTGAACCACGGAACCCAGCTGCGTGAGGCCGGCGTGCTGCCGTCTGAGCAACGGAGGATCCTTATAAGTGCATTAATAACAGTAAAATCAATTGGTCTCACCTCCTTCTACACCCCACCGCCGTTAAGTTTATTTACCGCCAACCCCCCCCCCCAAAAAAAAATTAAAAGAAGGGTTGTTTCTTTATGTTTAAGGGAGATTCCAAACACCAATGTTCACGTCTATTACCTTCAGTTTTGAGATATAAGTATCCCCATAAAAATAATTTACTTTTTTCACTTCATTTCACACTACTAACCCCCCCCCAAGTGGATTTTCCCGCAAAAAATACTTGTTTCTTTAATAGTACAGGATCCTCTAAATACCAATTATCACGACTGTAACTTCTTCAGTTTTTGATTTATGTGTCCTCATGAAAGGAATTCAACTCTTTACACTCCCGCCCTCCAAGATGGTTTCCCCCCTAAAACGCGTTTTTGATTTTGTTTTTAAAGGAGATCCAAATACGAATTTTCACGTCTGTAACAACTTTAGAGTTATTGGATGTATGTATTCTCATACAATTAAGTCAATTAATTTTTCAATTCTTTCACCCCCCCCCCCCCCACTTCATTGCATTTTCCGAGAATACGTTTCTTTACTTTTAAAGCAGATTGCAAAGATCAAATTTCACGTCTGTAACATCTTCATTTTTGAGATATCAGTAGCCTAATTAAAATAATTCAACACCATTTTCAGTCACTTTTACCCCCCCCTCCACCCAAGTGGTGTTTCCGAAAACTAAAAATACACGTTTCTTTATGTTTAATAGAGATAAAAAATACCATTTTTCACTTCTGTAACATGTTAAGTTTTTTTTAAGATATACTGTAAAAATTCTCATTTTAAAATTTCACCCCTTTTGAGTTCCCCTTATGTGGAGTTTCCAGAAACAAATCACCTATGTTTCTTTACATTTACAGGAGATTCCAAACACCCACTTTTTACGTCTGTAACATTTTACTTTTCCAAGATATTCTGTAGATATAGTCTTTCAAAAAATTCACCCCAATTTGTCACTCCTGTTTAACCGCCATTAATTGGATTTTCCAAAAACTAAACAATACGTGTTTCTTTATTTTTAAAAGTTAATCCATATACAAATTTTCAGTTCTGTAATATCTTTCGTTTCTGAGATATATGTATCCTCATTAAAGGTATTCAACCCATTTTCACCATTTACCCCTCCTATTGGGATTTACAGGAAACAAAAAAATACGTGTTCCTTTATTTTTAGAGGAGATTCTAACTACCAATTTTTACATCTGTAAATTTTAAAGTTTTAAGATGTAGACACGCTCATTTTAAAAATTTCACCCCCCATTTTCACCCCCCCAATATTTGGATTTTCCAAAAACGAAAAAAATACATGTTTCTTTACTTTTAAAGTAGATCCCAAATACCAATTTTCAGGTCTGTAATATCTTCAGGTTCTGAAATATAAGTAGCCTCATTAAAGGCATTCAACCCATTATTCACCCTTTTACACCCTTACTGTTGGGATTTTCCGAAAACAAAATAATACGTGTTCCTTTATTTTTAAAGGAGATTCTAAATACCAATTTTTACATCTATAAACTTTAAAAATTTTGAGATATAGATACACTCATTTTAAAAAATCACCCCTTTGCACCCCCCATTAATGGGATTTTACAAAAACAAAAAATACACGTTTCTTTATTTTTAAAGGAGATCCCGAACAGCAATTTTCAGGTCTGTAATATCTTCAGGTTCTGAAATATAAGTAGACGCATGAAAGGCATTCGACCCCTTTTCAACCTTTTCCACCCTTCCTATTAGGATTTTCCGAAAACAAAGTATAAGTGTTTCTTTATTTTTAAAGAAGATTCTAAATACCAATTTTCATATCTATAACCTTTAACAGTTTTGAGATATAGATACACTCATTTTAAAATATTATCCCCTTTTCACCCCCTCCCCTTAATTGGATTTTCCAGAAACAAAAAAAATAGGTGTTTCTTTATTTTTAAAGGAGACCCAACAACCAATTTTCAGGTCTGTAATATCTTCAGTTTCTGAGATATAAGTAGCCTCATTAAAGGCATTCAACCCTTTTTCACCCCTTTTCACTCCCCATATTGCGATTTTCCGAAAACAAAAAAATACGTATTTCTTTATTTTTAATGAAGATTCTAAATATCAATTTTTACATCTGCACACTTTAAAAGTTTGGAGATATAGATTCACTCATTTAAAAAATTCACCCCCTTTTCACCCTCCGATTAATTGGATTTTCCAAAAACAAAAATATACATGTTTCTTTATTTTTTAAAGAGATCAAATGTACCAATTTTCAGGTCTGTAATATCTTCAGTTTCTGAGATATAAGTACCGGTATCCTGATTAAAGGCATTCAACCCATTTTTCCCCAATTTCACCCTTTTTCACCCCTCCTGTTGGGATTTTCTGAAAACAAAAAATACGTGTTTCCTTATTTTTAAAGAAGATTCTAAATGCCAATTTTTACATCTGTACACTTTTAAAGTTTTGAGATATAGGTACATTCATTTTAAAATTTCACCACCCCTTTTCACCCCCTTAACGACGGAATATCCAAAAATCCTCTCTTAGCGAGCACCTACATTTTAATATGAATGTATCCACAAAATTTCATTCCTTTATGTCCAGTAGTTTTGGCTCGGCGATGATGAATCAGTCAGTCAGTCAGTCAGTCAGTCAGTCAGTCAGTCAGTCAGTCAGTCAGTCAGTCAGGACAAGTTACCTATATATATAAAAGACAAGTTATCTATATATATATAAAATAACTTGTCCTGACTGACTGACTGACTGACTGACTGACTGACTGACTGACTGACTGATTCATCATCGCCGAGCCAAAACTACTGGACATAAAGAAATGAAATTTTGGGGATATATTCATATTAAGATGTAGGTGCTCGCTAAGAGAGGATTTTTTGATATTCCGTCGCTAAGGGGGTGAAAAGGGGGGTGAAATTTTAAAAAGAGTGTATCTATATCTCAAAACTTTAAAAGTTTAGAGATGTAAAAATTGGTATTTAGAATCTTCTTTTAAAATAAGGATACACGTATTTTTTGTTTTCTGAAAACCCCAATAGGAGGGGTGAAAAAGGGTGAAAATGGGGAAAAATGGGTTGAATGCCTTCAATCAGGATACCGGTACTTATATCTCAGAAACTGAAGATATTACAGACCTGAAAATTGGTACTTTTGATCTCTTTTAAAAATAAAGAAATACGTATTTTTTTGTTTTTGGAAAATCCAATTAATGGGAGGGTGAAAAGGGGGTGAATTTTTAAAATCAGTGAATCTCTATCTCCAAACTTTTAAAGTTTGCAGATGTAAAAACTGGTATTTAGAATCTTCATTAAAAATAAAGAAACACGTATTTTTCTGTTTTCGGAAAATCGCAATAGGAGGAGTGAAAAGGGGTGGAAAATGGGTTGAATGCCTTTAATGAGGTAACTTATATCTCAAAAACTGAAGATATTACAGACCTGAAAATCGGTGTTTGGGATCTCCTTTAAAAATAAAGAAACACTTTTGTTTGTTTCTGGAAAATCCAATTAAGGGAGGGGGTAAAAAGGGGGTAATATTTTAAAATGAGTGTATCTATATCTCAAAACTTTTAAAGGTTATAGATGTGAAAATTGGTATTTAGAATCTCCTTTAAAAATAAAGAAACACGTATATTTTGTTTTCGGAAAATCCAATTTCTGGCGGTTAAACAGGAGTGACAAATTGGGGTGAATTTTTGAAAGACTATATTTACAGAATATCTTGGAAACGTAAAATGTTACAGACGTAAAAAGTGGGTGTTTGGAATCTCCTGTAAATGTAAAGAAACATAGGTGATTTGTTTTTGGAAACTCCACTTAAGGGGAACTCAAAAGGGGTGAAATTTTGAAATGAGAATTTTTAGAGTATATCTAAAAAACTCAACATGTTACAGAAGTGAAAAATGGTATTTTTCATCTCTATTAAACATAAAGAAACGTGTATTTTTAGTTTTCGGAAATATCACCTGGGTGGAGGGGGGGTTAAAGTGACTGAAAATGGTGTTGAATTCTTTTAATTAGGCTACTGATATATCAAAAATGAAGATTTTACAGACGTGAAATATGATATTTTCAATCTGCTTTAAAAGTAAAAATACACGTATTCTCTTAAAATCCAATGAAGCGGGAGGGGGGGGGGGGTGAAAGAATTGAAAAATAAATTGGCTTAATTGTATGAGAATACATACTTCTAATAAAAACTAAAGTTATTACAGATGTGAAAATTCGTATTAGGATCTCCTTTAAAAACAAAGAAAAACGCGGTTTGGGCGGGAAACCATCTTGGAGGGCGGGAATGAAAAGGAGTTGAATTCCTTTCATGAGGACACATAGATCAAAAACTGAAGAAGTTAGAGTCGTGATAATTGGTATTTAGAAGATCCTTTACTATTAAAGAAACAAGTATTTTTTTCGGGAAAGTTCATTTAGGTGGGGGGGGGGTAGTGTGAAATGAAGTGAAAAAAGTAAATTACTTTCATGGGGATACTTATATCTCAAAACTGAAGGTAAGAGACGTGAACATTGGTGTTTGGAATCTCCCTTAAACATAAAGAAACAACCCTTCTTTTAATTTTTTTTTGGGGGGGGGGGTTGGCGGTAAATAAACTTAACGGCGGTGGGGTGTAGAAGGAGGTGAGACCAATTGATTTTACTGTTATTAATGTACTTACAAGGATCCTCCGTTGCTCAGGCGGCACCGCGCCGGCCTCTCAAAGCTGGGTTCCGTGTTTCAAATCCCGGTCACTCCATGTGACATTCGTGCTGGACAAAACGGAGGCGGGACAGGTTTTTCTTCGGATACTCCGGTTTTCCCTGTCATCAGCCATTCCAGCAACACATAATAATAATAATAATAATAATAATAATAATAATAATAATAATAATAATAATAATAATAATAATAATAATGTTCCGGACCGTCGTCAAATGTGCGGACCGCGCTGGCAACGGCTCCTGGACGGGTAATGACTAAGAATGCAGTCCGGCCGCGGGTTCAGTGCCGCCATATCACCCAATATGACACCACGCCGGATCTCCTAAAGGATTTTATCCATATTAAAAATGATTAAAGGAAAAGATGGCAAAGATTTACGGACCCAACTGACCAGGAGGAGTACCTGAGCCTAGCCCGGGAAGTACGAAATCGATTGCTGGAAAGTAATATTGAAAAATGGGAGGAAACGTGGTGTAAAATAATAGAAAACGAGTCAGATCTCGAATTTCGGCGGATTATATATCTAAAACAATAAGCATTCAATTATAAATTTCAGTATAATACCGTAGCGAAGCACGGGTATCTTGCTAGTTTTATATATATAGATAGATTACCTGCGTCTTCTTGTAGAGATCAAATTATCACTTAATGTGAGTGAAAGATCATCTAAGTCGATGATACATGGTAATGTGTTTAAGACTCTGGAATCAAGATCATCTTTAACTATTTTCTACCGCAAGTCGCGTGAAGAAAATATGGGCAGATTAGGAATCTGTTTGTTTAATTTTCCAGCAACCCAGTAATGATGGAAGGATGACTATCGTAGATGGGATACATCGAGGTGAATATTGCATATTCTGAATTAGTTTGTGGATCTCTAATCTGTAGACCCTATCTATTCTTTTCAGGTAGATTTTTGTTGCATTTGAAGTTACCTTTGTTGTTGTAGTGTGGGAAATTCAGCCCTGATTACAGCAGACTGGAAGGGTAATTATTTTTAAGGGATTTTGACTGTGTTCCTGTTTTATTTTGTCGTTTACATTAGTTAGACATGCGTTATTTATGTCTGTTTAATAATATTCCATCCAAACTGCAAATAGGCAATTTGTATGTGCACAATTACATTGTCATCTGATGGTGTCATTTAAACAATATTTTCTCTCCATGGCGCAACAGCCACGAGGGGCTATGGTCTACCATACGACCGCTTCTCAGCCCGAGGGCCTGGAGATTTAAACGCTATTAAGGAAGAATATTATAAAAGGACCTTGCGGAAATTAATATTGACCACCTGGCAAGTACACGGACCACATTCAAACTGAAAATATTTTCACATACGTTCCAAAAACACAACAGTCAGAATATTGAAACTCAAAAATTCTTGGACACAAAAGAAAAGACCAACCCATAGTGAAAGAAAGAGGAAGTTCTGGAAAGATAAGAACAAGAAGTCCAGTGCTAAATAATGATTCTACGTGAACACAAGCGTAGAGTAATTTATTGCTACTAACACGGGGTTAGGCCTATTCGACATACAGTTGGGCGTTGGAGAAGCAGGTCGACCTGAGGTGTGGTACTGTAGTCTGTTGATTAGTGCTGGGGACGGAGCGGAGCGGAGCAGTTGTTGTGACATCATCATCCGGTAGTACCGAGTGAACTACCGAGTGAATGTCCTGACGCGGGACGTTTAAACACGTTATAGGTATGGCACTGCGAAGGTATTGCATCCCCCTATTAATACCCTTCTCTCACAACGTAACAACTGTAAATAACTGCATATATATTCACTATAATTGTTATATACGTAACTGCTAGGGAGTAGGAGGTAGTATGTGGAATAAATGTTAGTAACTCGTATAGTTAACTCATTCAAATAGTGAAACAAAGTATGGCGCATACCTACCGAAAGGGTTTGTATACAAGGGGATTGGAAGTTAACAGAAAAGTAATGTATTAACAATTATTTCGTAAGTTCATGTGTTACGGTACACTGTTAATGAGAAGAATAACCTGAATATAAAGAATCTTATCAGAATATAATGAAAAACACTGACATAATTTCATCTACAGGATGACAAAAGTAATTACGTAAATGAACGTTGACTGGAATGTCCTTCTCTGCAAATCTGATTACAAAACATATCTGACAATATACTACTACACGTCCCAATGCCTAACAGCTATCAGTAGAATGCTTCTATAAATACAGTTATTATATTATATTATATTATATTATATTATATTATATTATATTATATTATATTATATTATATTATATTATATTATATTATATTATATTATATTATATTATATTATATTATATTATATTATATTATATTATATTATATTATATTATATTATATTATATTATATTATATTATATTATATTATATTTGACGTGCCACCACCCGTCGCGTATATGCGGCTACAAAATTTGCATTTTGCGTGTTTCCTATTATCAGTGATGTCAAAAAACTGCCAGGCATCCGACGGTTTTCGTGGCATTTGTGGAACAACGTTCTGTAAAAATTTCTTTAAATTGCTTTAAATGTTCTAAAAATATAACTTAACTACTATCTGCGAATATGTTTAAATATCACACTAACACCACAAATATAATCTAACAGACTTTACATTATCTACAAAACATAACAAGCGTAGGAAATATATACGTACATTCGAAACACACAGATTGAATACAGGTACTTTCGTACGTGTGTTGTGCGCTACACTGTGCTCAGGTCCTCCGCGAGTACTCGCAGTTGTAAGCGGAGGGGATCGGTGGTGCGCTCTACCGCTATAACCGGATTACTCATCGGTATTACTCGCTCCGTCCCCACCTCTACTGTTGATTGTCACCGTGATGCACGGACTGATAGGGACCTGCAAATGCTTGAACTCAAATGGTTAGTTTGCAGAAATAAGCGGAATTCTTGGTATGAACACAGATTCCTATTTGTCAAAGCGAGTGAGTGTAACTGCCCCGATCACATGCCTGTGCAATGCCGTTAGCTGTAGCCTAGTGCCATTCGCAGGGAACAGATATCTGATAAGCACGATGGGTTCTCTTATTTTCAGAATTATAATGTGTGTCGGCCGTCGATGAGCTGTCTCCGAGAAGCCTTCCTCCTTGGTGGTTGTAGCAAAATGTAAAACTTGTGTTGTTGTCTGATTAGATAGAACTGCGACAATATTTGCCCTGAAGATGTTGAACGGACTAAGCTTCTCAGTTCAATACCGGATCTCTCAACGGCCGTAGACTTAGTGCAGCGGCTGGAGAACAACTATGTTGTCACAGTTCTACCTAATCAGACAACAACACAATGTTTACATTTTGCTACAACTACCAAGTTTTAGAAGACAACGTATTTTACTATTTATAACATAAATTAACGAAACACAACGAGTTTTATAGGCATAAGATTTTTAAAGTATTATTCTTCTGGAATGAACATTTTAATACCACAAATTTGAATTTAGATCTACACTGTTTAAGTCTAATATTGTATTTGACCCTGGAGTTCAAAACCAACGAACTGATATACAGAGCGTAAAATGTATTAAGTATTACTAAATAATGTATCCAACTCATCATCTTGAGATGAGATTTTTAACTTATGTTTTTAATTTTTGACCCACAAGTTGTTAACTTGTAGTAACCTGGGGTAATTTTTAACTTAACACTATTTAACACAAGATATTAAGGAGTTATGTGTATGAATATGTTGTTCTATATTTTATGTGTAGACTATTGCCATGTTTCTCTTTACTGTCACGCAGTGATGATGGAGCCGTAATTAGCGCCGAAACTAGTACTGCAATTAAAGATATGTTGTAAAAACATTTGACAACATTGCTTTTGTATTGGAAACTAAGATGTTATAAGTAATTGTAATCTTAGTTCAATGTCCGACTCGTTGGCTGAATGGTCAGCGTACTGGCCTTCAGTTCAGAGGGTCCCGGGTTCGATTCCCGGTCGGGTTAATTCCAATCGCCCGGGGCTGGGTGTTTGTGCTGTCCCCAACATCCCTGCACCACACATACCACACATAACAAGATCCTCCACCACAATAACACGCAGATACCTACACATGGCAGATGCCGCCCATCCTCATCGGAGGGTCTGCCTTACAAGGGCTGCACTCGGCTAGAAATAGCCACACGAAATTATTATCTCAGTTCAATACGGGTAAATCAAGATGAAGTTTCTTACGTTAAATAGTCACTATTACACATGAAATGGATAACGATTAGAAACTTTCACTCAAATAACGTACAGACAAACGGTCTTTACGATTTTATTTGTATAGATAAATGGGAAAATAAATAGAATGATAAACTTCTCCTTCCGCATATCATTAAAATGTTACGAAGTAATATAGAAATCCCTGAACGCAGCAGAAAGTTTTAAGGAAGAACACAGATAACAGACGGACAAAAGTTTCCCTCATAAACGTTCCTTTAATATTATAAAAGTAGGCCAAAATGTTGCAGTAAACGCTAGTTCACAGTTATCGTTAATATACGGTCTCGGTAGTATCTCTTGCGGATACATATTCATGGCATATAGTTTTTCAACTGTGTCTTAATTAGTGTTCAAGATATGAGTTATAAATATTGTTTGTATGCTACTGCGAAAGAGACGGTAAAAAAAGGCTTATGTCCTCCCTCACAATTCTTTAAAGCCACATATAATGCAGCAATGGCATGTTAACACATCTAGAGTTTCTAGTTCCAGAAGGCACTAACCACACATACCACACACAACGTATTATCCAGGGGAAATCGTACCTTACAAAGGGACATGAAAGCAGTGGGAATGGCGTGTCAGAAAACAGTTACCTTGACTTTCGTGGTATAGATTAGTAGACCTTTCTATCTATGAAGAATTAAGTTTCAAAAGGGGAATACGGTTGTTATAATCTATCGAATGTGGAAATGTACATGATTAGATATCACATTAAGTACAGTTTCAGGAAAATACCAGAAAATAAACATCTTAAAACGCAAATGATATCACATTCGGTAAAGTTTCACGAAAATAAGTTAAAGTATATTCATGTCTGTATTTTTCGGGCTTGTAGGCCGTGGTTCACGAACATATGATGATCCTGACGTTCCACCGAAGACTGCGTTCGGCATTATCAAGGATTGCGACTGACTTCGATAGCTGCGAAGCCCACAGTGGAATGGAGTTTTGTTGAACCGAACCATGTTATTTATATTTGACTTACAGAAGGCAATGGAGGGTGAAATTTTGTATAAAACTCCCCTACCCGATTTTGTCTGGCTGTAGGCAAGGATGTACACCATTATAAACAAATATATCCATCTAAAATGTGACTGGCATTAGTCAAAATGACCTGCTATTTTAATGGAAACTCACCAACTCGGTGTGACTGGCAGTGGAAAAATGAGCTGTCATTAAAATGATAACAGCACAACTCAGTTTTTACTAGCAGTAGGGAAGTTGCCTTCCATTATCATAAAAACTCCTTAACTGTAGTCTATCCGGATGTAGGAAAAGGGGGGCTGCCATGGTAACGAAATCTTCCCAAATCGATTGAGACCATGCATTAGGCGACGGGGCCTGACATTAAAATGTTAACTTCCCAACTCGATTTTGAATGACAGTAGGCAAGTTAGCCTGCCGTTATCATTACAACTCTTCAATTCACACTTTACATTGGAAACAACGTATTGGAACCCCCCCCCCCAATGCAGTTTGTCGGATAACGCTAAGAGACATGCAATTAAAAAAATTCTTACTCGCCGGATGTACAGTAATTTACTTCGATATCCGTATACAATGTAGAATACCGTAGCGAAACACGGGTAAATTTGCTAGTGGACTATTTAAGAACAGACTTTGAATTCAGAAAATCGGTGTGGAATGTGCGGGTGATCTGCGGATTTGTGATGATACACAGCACTCTGTAATCTCTAGGCCCATGATAGGGGAAACTAAATCTGTCTGCAGACGAATAAAGGTACAAAATCTGCAGGACGTGGAAATTAGACAGAAGTACATGGACATCTTTAGTACAAACTTCCAAAGATTGGACAGTTTTTCTTTTTTCCTAGTGGCTTTACGCCGCACCGACACAGATACTGTAGGTCTTTTGGCGACGATAGGATAGGGAAAGTATAGGAGTTGGAAGGAAGCGACCATGGCCTTAGATAAGGTACAGCCCCAGCATTTACCTGGTGTGAAAATGGGAAACCACGGAAAATCATCTTCAGGACTGCAGACAGTGGGATTCGAACCCACTATCTCCCGGATGCAAGCTCACAGCCGCCCGCTCCTTACCACACGGCCAACTCGTAGATTGGAGAGTAAACAGGTTTATGATGTAGAAAGAGAATATGAGACGTACAGAGATGCTGTAGCAGAAACAAACAACTGTATGTGAAGATGGAAAATAAAGTTAACAACATTAAATGGAATGATGAAGAGAGAGCATGCTGTCAACGTAAAAGGAACGCGTATCAGAAATGGCTCCTAACAACGACTGATACAGGCAGGGAGCTGTATGTGAATGAAGGAAACAGAGCGAAAATAGTAGTTTTTGAATTCAAGAAAACATCGTGGGAACATTTCGGTAATAACCTGGGAGGGTTACGCAAAGCGGCAGGAAAACCTTTCTGAACAGTGACAACGAATCTCAGAAAGACTGGGGAAAAAAAAAAAACGAATAGTGTTTTTGATAAATCAGATGAACACATATAGATTCCAGGGAATCACTCGAGAGATGGAAGGGATGTAAGATGATTTTTCTGGTGACGTCGCGAACAATCGAGCTCATGGGGACGAGGATATTGATGTTGGTGAAATTACGCTTACGGATATAGAAAGGACGTTAAAAGCTCCATTCCCAATCCGTACATGAAGTTAGACCTGAAATTTTAAAATATGGTGGGAAGACAGGGATGAAATGGCTTCATAGATTAATAAAATGAGCACGGATCTTTAGTAAGGTACCTTCTGATTGGACGAAAGCAGTCATTGTACCTATCTATAGGGAAGGGACCAGAAATAATTGCAACAACTATCGAGGTATTTCAGTGGTCAGTTTGCCAGGCAAGGTGTTCATTCTGGAACGGCGGGTGCGATGCGTGGTTGCATAAGTTGAATGAAAACCAGTTTGGTTTCAGACCACAAATTTTTAATATGCGCCAGGTAATTGAAAAATGGTGCGAGAGAAATAGACAGTTATACTTATGTTTCGTAGATGGCATGTAGACGGAGTACCGAGAGAAAAATTGTTCGCCAAACTGAGGTACTGTGGGATTAAGGGTCGATTATTAAAAGCAATCAAAGGCGTTTATGATGACAATTGGACTCTGGTGAGAATTGGTGGTAGAATGTGTTCGTGCTTCAAGGTACTCCATCACCATTGTTGTTCATCAGTGTTCAATGGCATTTTGGAACGATGTGCGCGTTGAGTGGTTGAGTAACTTTAGTGAAGGGTGTAAAGATGTGGGAGGGATTCTGTTGGGTAGAAACATAGTAACCAGTTTGGCCTCTGCCGACGTCTTTGTCTTAGTGGCAGATTTTGCTGAAAGCCTGCTGTCTAATATCTTGGTCGCTGAAAATAGATATGACGAGTGTGACATGATAATTAGACTTAACAACACTAAAGTGATGTCAGTAGGCATGAAACCTAAGAGAATTGGATGTCAGTTTGAGGATACAAAGCTGGAACACGTAGGTAATGTCAAGTATTTATGATGTGTAAGCTCCCAGGAAGATTGAATCAAGGTGCAGCAATGCTAATGTAACTAGTTCAAATTTGCTATCAACATTACTCTGTATGAAGTAAGTCAGCTCCAGGACGAAGCTATCTTTACACGGGTTTGTTCTTAGACTAACTTCGCTTTACGACAGTGAAATCCGGATGGATTAAGACTTTTCGCTTTCGTTGGTGGCCATGATCCGTAACGCGTTGAAATGTGAACGGTCTGACACCGAGGTTAAGGACACGGCCGCTTCCTTCCCATTCCTAGGTCATTCCTATCCCATCGTCGCCATAAGAACTATCTGTGTCGGTGCGACGTAAAGCCAATGGTAATGATGATAATATAGATATTATTTAATATCACTGATAGCGATAATTATACTAATAGTGATCAGTAAGCCATCGTATCGTATGGTAATATATTTTGAAGTGAATGCTGACCAAAAACTGCCATATATACGGCTCGGTCAGCTACTGTACCGTATGGAAACATGAAAATTCTCTAATTTTAATATTCCCAATAGATATTTTGGAGAGGACTCTGTGATGAATACAAATTGCCACTGGAGGAGCAATCGTCAAATTAATTCTTCCTACATCACTCGAAAACGTGTAAAATTATCAGCTGTGTGAACTCATAAATTAATTTACCTCAAGTTTCTTTTTCAATAGGAAATTTTTCCGCATGGTACGAGTCAGCTTTTTCTCCCAAAATTATATGAACAATTTCTGAATTCTTGCTTTCATGAAATGTAGAATCGAAAATCATCATTCTGTTCACTACAATAAGGTATTTCAGGTGCTTATCACTGCTAGAAGACCAATGTGCCACATATATGAGCATATGGCTTAGTTCATGTCGAGGCAATGTAATGTAATAACCGGATACAAATAACAATACATCTACCTGAGTTATTTTATAATCTGAGAATAACAACCACAGTACCGTCTTTGCCCGTAGCACAATATGCATGATTTTAATAAAAATTAGGGGGTTATCCATGTTTATGCCGATAAACAAAATTACGTATATAGTGGGACGTAAACTGTAGTTCATATCTGTGATGCACTAATTATTTGGATAAATATAGTAGATAAAGCGTCACAAAATGTTAGTGTCATTTCAGATTGAATTGGGAGGCATTAACAGGAATAGCTCCAAATTTCATACACGTCCTGCATCAACGTTAGCTATTTCATTGTGGTAATTACTTTAATTGTCAGGTACACATTGCTACAATCACACAGAATGGAACTGGAGTAATAATTCGATCAATACTTCCATTATGTCATAATGTTGAGAGTGGTAAACCAGACGATAATTTAGTAATTTCAACTGTTAATGTCAATCACGAGAGGGAATAAAATAGGAATAATTGATGGATGAATGGAAATGTAAACACATTACGTACGTGTTTGGTTGTTAGGGATAGAGATTAACATTAAAATAACCGCGACACGGTGACTAGATATTGTCAACTTACTTTGCTGGGCCAATACGTGGAAGTCGACTTCGAGCAGGAATGCCAATCAAATGGGACACATCATCCACCATTACACTATTTTACTGAACCGCAGAGGAGGAAAATTGAGGGATCCACATGAGATAAATAGTAACTGCAAAAATTTCAATTGTAGGTCACTTGTACGCACACAGCTGTTGGGGTGGACAAGGTATACAAATAACATTATGCTATTTTGATCGAAATCAGCTAGAGCAAATCGCGTTGATTTTCTATTAGCTGCTGTTCTTTGGGGCCTGGGGTTGGTTCCTGGTACTACCAGAAATTGAAGAATAGCAGGAGGGCTGGAATTTGGTTAGAATTGTGCATGCAGCTCACCTGTATTGGGGGTGAGCTTTAAAAAAGCTGCATCACATCAGGGCGAGGATATGAGTTTACGTTTAGTTATTAATCTGAAGCCGCTCTTGGGAATTCAACTGTTATTATTATTTTAGCTTACCTTGCATTGAATCACATTCAGGCACGCTCTATGGAAATACACATAGAAGAAGACAAAAATATATGCATTAAATGATGAGTGTTACAATTCAGTAATAGCATCTCCAGAATTTCTATTTCTGTATCATGTTATTTGTTACGGTGAGTGTTGACACATTTAAAAAGATATGTACTTTCGAGTGCTTGCAGCAATCACTAAGCATAAACCGACCAAGTTCGACGTAAAGTAAGCAAAGGGACTCAAGAAATACTTGCCGGTGCGGGGAGGAAGGGGACTCAGCAGAGCAATGCGCAGGGAAGGGCGTAAAGTGAGGTAACACCAATATCTAAATGTCGTGTCTAGAATCCTTTCCCCAGAGGAACTATCGCGGTAGGGACACGTGGAAAAGGGGGAGGGGAGGAGAACACTCAAGAAAACTCCCACAAGCACAGGTTTCAAAAAAATGAACACATATATTAAAATAACTCCAAGAAATAACAATTGTTTACACTATAAGAATGAGAATTTCGACCATTTGATACACCATTAAAGTGGGAAATTGTACAAATTATCAACAGGTTTTCTCTCCTTTTTTTTGTTTAGTGTACGTATCTTAAAGGGGTAATCACCAAACCACAATAGAGCTTGGGGGGGGGGCGCCAAGCACGAAACCAGAATAAAATTTTATACCAATGTTCACGCGAATGCCACAAAGTAGCAAGGAATTATGGAAACAGGAACAAGAAAATTAACATTAGTTAAAAGGAATTTTTCCAGTGCTCACAAAGGCACGTGATAAAAGAACAGGCTATCCCCCTAAAACTAAGGCACACCTTTTTTTCTTTTTAAAGCAAGTAGACACCAGAGTAATCGAAAGGCACACGCCAGATGAAGTATAAAAATTTAGCAGAGCACCAAGCTACAAATTTATTAATATGTTACTAGAGGAACAAAAGGTAGACGAAAAGAAGGAAAAATCGGGAAAGAGATTCAAGCAGGGAAAGGGGATTGACCAGGGTACGATGTCCGCTCCAAACGAGAGAAAAGGTTCCAGTACAACTGTTCAAAACTTGAAGCCCAGCACGCTTCCTCCTTCATATTTCCATCATAAAGTCAAAGTCAATAATTTGGCACCGTGAAATTTCGCTGTGTCCTGAAGGGACGATAGTTCAATATCGAAGCGTTATTCAAGCCCATATGATGAATGAGAGGGCGAAATTAAAATGAATGGTAAAATAATTACAGTTAAAGTCTGCTCACCCAACACGTAACGGAGAACCAAGTAAAGTCCAAATGCACTCGGACCAGCCGGTGCAGGGCTTGAGCTCCCACTGCCGATTACAACACCAAGTCACACCTGATCGCCGGACAGGAGAAAGCGGCGAGTATATATACACGGAGCGAAGCGAGCTCGAGAACACACTAGAACTAGGTGACGTCACGGAGATTGCGCGTGGCGGTGTAGCAGATGAAGCAGTGGTGAGACAGCATAGCAAGCAGAAGGTTCATAGAGCAGCGCAATATAGTGTGCACTAAATCAAGACGGAGAAGCAGCCATAAGGTAGGCGAAGTTGAGCTCGTAACATACTCCCACCACCAGGAGAAATCCGAAGGATTGGTGTCCAAAGTTGACGAGACGGCAAATGAGAGCAGAAGATAGTGAAAGCAGTACCGGTGGTCCAAAGCGATACGGACGAAGATGAAGAGTGGCGGAGATCCAACTGCGGCGAAAACGATGACAGGCAAAAAGGCAGAACCGACGATAACATGAAGACAATAGAAGCACCAGGTCCCACGAAGTCTGAAGGAAGCGCGATCTCAGGGCCAGACAGGAAGACGCAGCATCATAGGAAAGAAGAAATAAAGAGAATAAGTCACCAAAGAAAATAAGAGGAGAATAAGGGGGGAAAGGACGGGGGGAAAGGAGAGAGCAAGAAAACAACCAGGATGATTTAAATGATCAAACCAAATTATCTAGTGCTCTGCATAACAATATGACAGTAAAAAAAAATTCTCAATATTTATCAATAATATACCCCAAAGGGATAACAAGACAAAACTTAGTTAAAAGAGGGGGAGGATCAGGCATGAAATTTTCGGCAGTGGGAGAAGAGCTGGGTGAGCAGAGACAAGGGAAAAAAATTTGTTAAGAAATATGAAGGAAGGAGAGTAATGGACAGCAAATTAATATCGTAAAACCAAGAAAATACAAAAGGAATAAAAGAACCGATCAATACCCCTCTCCCGCCCCACAGGAAAAAATGGGAACGTAGGGATTAGGTATGGAAGGGCTTTAGTCGAGAAAAATGAGCCTTTCGGAGATCAGTAGGGGATTCCACAGACTGAAGCTGAACAGTATTGGGCGAGGGAAAAGAAAGAATACGAAAGGGACCCAGCCAACGAGGGGAGAGTTTAGCCGAAATATTCTGAGGTGCAGAGCTAAATGGATGATTTTTAAGAAGAACTAAATCAAACAATTTAAATTTAGAAGGTAAGGCACGAGAATTACACAGATTTTTATGAACTTTACTGGCCTGAAGGAGCTTTTGATAAGCGGAATACAAGTGGGAGTGATTAAGACGATCGGAGGGTGTATCCAAAAGCGAGGGGAGATCCCACGTAAGGGCAAGGGGGGTATTCAACTCACGGCCAAGAAAGAGTTTAGCCGGTGTACAACCAGTAGAAGAATTGATGGTGGAGTTGAGGGCGAGCACAAAAGAAGGGAGTTCGGTATCCCATGATTTCTGGTTATGGGAGTGAAAAATAGATAGAAATGTTTTAAGGTTACGGTGGTAGCGTTCGACGGTATTTGCCTGAGGATGATAGGGGGAAGTACAAACCTTTTTTATGCCAAGAGAAAAACAAAAATTATAGAACTGTCTAGAGGTGAAAATCGAAGCATTATCAGAAATGAGAACTTTAGGGAGGCCAGTGATAGGAAAAATGTAATTGAACAAATGATTAATAACAATTTGTGAAGAGATATTTCTCAAAGGACGAACAATAAGAAATTTAGAAAACCCATCTAACAGAGTAAAGATGTATGAATTGGACTTAGAGGATTTAACAATAGGCCCAACAATGTCAATGTAATACTTTTCAGACGAGTAAGTGGCGGGAGAAGCGGCATAGGAGCCGTAAGGAAGGTGATTTAACGGTTTATGTTTCTGACAAGAAGGGCAAGATAGAACCCACGAAAAAATGTCTTTACGCATCTGCGGCCAAAAAAATTGGGAGGCAAGGCGAGCGTAGGTCTTAGCTCTCCCAAAGTGGCCGCCGATAGGCGAATCATGAAAATATTGAAATACCATAGACCGGAGAGTGGAAGGAAGAACCAGACGAGGAGTAGCCTTAGGAGTAGGTTTAAAAAGAAGGAGTTGGTGGTGGACCCGAAAAGGGCCAGAATAATCAGGAGAAGTAATTTCTTGGGAAATTTGTTGACAGTAAGGGTCATGCTGTTGATGGTGCAAGCAAGATTGAAAAGAGAGGGGAAAGTTAGTTAAGGAAGAGACGGAAATAACAGAGTTAATAGGAAGGGAATCAAGTTCGGAAGGTTGAAGCTGGTGGTCATCAAAGAGACGAAAAAGAGCATCGGCGACAGAGTTATTATAACCGGAAACGAATTTTAAAGAGAACTTGAAACGAGACAGGCGGAGTAACCAACGACCAGTACGACCAATTTTGGGGGCATTATGTAAGAGCCAAGAAAGGGCCTGGTTATCAGTGCTGACAATAAACTCGCGATGGTCGAGATATTCAGAAAAGTGTTCTATTGAGAGAATAAGAGCCAGGGCTTCCTTTTCGTAAGTAGAATACTTTTGTTCAGCAGGGGATAACAGGCGACTAAAGTAGGCCACGGGGAGCGCTCGGTCATTAATAGTTTGTTGAAGGACAGCACCAATGGCAATGTCTGAGGCATCGGTAGATAATTCAAAGGTAAAATTAAAATCAGGAATTTGTAAGAGGGGAGCATGAGATAGTTTCGATTTAAGAAGATCAAAGGCCATTTGTTGCTGAGGGGACCAGTGAAATTTGACCCCTTTTCTTTTGAGTTTATTCAATGGATCAGCAATAGATGAAAAATTAGGGATGTATTTGGCATAGAAGCCAACCATTCCCAAAAAGGAACGTAAATGTTTCAAGTTCGTAGAAGGGGGTATCTTATTAATGGCAGAGACACGATCAGGATCAACAGCAATGCCATCAGAACTCAATATGTGGCCAAGAAATTTAATCGAAGTTTGGGCGATCAAAACTTTAGAAGGATTAACGGTGAGGCCGACATTGCGAAGACGAGTAAGGACTTCGCGTACATGAGACAAATGTGAGTCAAAATCCCGATAAAAAACTAAGATATCATCAACAAAATGAAAAAGATACTTATACTTAATGTCAGCAAAAAGGGAGTCAACAAAGCGCTGCATTATTTGGGAGCCAAGATTAAGGCCAAAGGGAACTTTTTTAAATTGATAGAGCCCAGTAGGAGTAATGAATGCCGTATACCGAGAACTGAGATCATCTAAGGGAAGTTGACTGTAAGCAGAATTGAGGTCGAAAATTGAAAAAAATTTGGAACCGGAAAAATGTTGGAATGCCGAATTTAATTTAGGCATCGGATAGGAGTCATAGACGATTTTCTCATTAAGCTTCCTATAATCCACAATAAATCTCGCAGAACCATCAGGCTTGGCGACCACAAAGGCAGGTGAAGCAAAATCGGAAGATGATGGAATAATAGTATTATCTTTAAGCATTGTTTGAATCAATTGATTTAAAGTGTTCATCCGAGGAGGGCTAAGAAAATAGGGAGAAGAACGGACAGGGGTAGAATCCACTAGATCAATATGTGCAAAAAATTCTTAACCGTGCCCAAATTAGGGGTAATAACGTCAGAGAACTCAGTGAGCAAAGCTTGAACCTGGTTAGAATGAATAGAGTTAATAACAGGAAGTAGAGAATGTGAAGGAGAGGGAAAATCAGAGATATTAATCAACGGAACAGACTTGTGTGAAAAGGAAAAAGAAACTTTGGACTGGGCAGAGTCAAGAAGAAGACCAGTATGTGAAAAGAAATCATAACCTAAGATAACCGGGAAGGACAAGTCCTCCACAATCTGAAAAGTGAAAGGCCAAGAAAGGTGCTGGAGTTTAATATGTAACAAGATACTACCCAAAATTTTTAAGGGTTGATTAGAGACTGAAAGACATCGAAGGGGAGATGGAAGATATTGCAGATGAGGATTATTGTGAAGTAAATCGCTATAAAATCGGGAACTAATGAGTGACACTGTCGCCCCAGAATCGAGGAGCGCAACAGAAGGAAAGTTATTAACTGTGAGCATAACATGACAACTCGGGGGTGAGAGAGAAATAGAATTATGAAGGGATTGGGAAGATGGGGGTACGGAGGTAAGCTGGGAGGAATGAGGCAGATTTTCCCTATGTGAACGCCTACTGCCTAAGGACGCGGGTGGAAGGCGTTTCCCGAAGGCAAATTAGTACATTGACGGGCAATATGGCCCGGTAATTTACAACGATAACAGGTTATAGGAGGACGGACACTAAGGGTAGGTACGGCAGACAAAGAAGAACGTAAAGGAGGAGCAGGGATCGGTGGGGGAGAGACGGAAGCATAGTAGGAACGATCCCCTAGAGAATGTATCATATGTTGTTGAGCAAGATTGTAGAGTTGAAAAAGGGAAACGGGGGGGGGGGGTAAGAACATTAAAAAGCATGCGGAATGATGGAGCGGCATAAAACTGAATAATAGATATCAGTTCGGAAGTATTATATGAAACATTCAAAACGTCACTGTAAGTGATGATAGAGTCCAAATAGTCGTGCGCAGGTTCATTGGGTAGCTGGTGGCGTCTGATGAACTCTGTACTTAGTTTGTAACGGACTTCTAGGGGCAAGAAATAATTGTGTATCGCATGTCTCAATTCATACCAATTTGAAAAATTCGACATATTATCCAACCAAAAGGTGGAGAAAAAACCCGTAGTTTTGGTGGATAAGAGACCAATTAATTGGGGAAAGGAGGCAACTTTTATATTTAAGAACTTACGAACTGAAAACAGCCAAATGGTAAGATTTCGGGGATCTGTTGCGGATAATTGGGGAACTTGTAATAACGACTGCGTAATGATTTGTACATTAAGTGCATTATCAACAGAGGGGGTAGTAGGTACTGGGGGTTGAGAATAAGGAGGGGGCGACGGGGCCATGTGATGTAGTAAAACGGAAGGTTTAGTATCATCGGATTGCAAATGAGGTGTATGGGTTGAGGAAGACGGATATAGGGAAGAAGAAGATGGGGTAGACGAAAAGGAAATTAGATTCGGTACAGGAGGGTTAGGTAATGATAAATTTGGTGTTAGCGGAGAAGATAGTACGGAAGAGTCATCCCCTAAAGGGAAATTATCGGAAAAACAAGCCATGAATGAAAGCACACAAAGGAATGAAGCAGTCAAAATAGGAAGTACTCTGCTACCATGTTTGTTACGGTGAGTGTTGACACATTTAAGCAGATATGTACTTTCGAGTGCTTGCAGCAATCACTAAGCATAAACCGACCAAGTTCGACGTAAAGTAAGCAAAGGGACTCAAGAAATACTTGCCGGTGCGGGGAGGAAGGGGACTCAGCAGAGCAATGCGCAGGGAAGGGCGTAAAGTGAGGTAACACCAATATCTAAATGTCGTGTCTAGAATAACCAGATAGCAGTGATCACATCCCAAATCAAGTGGTGATTTCAATTATGGGGCCTTTCCCCAGAGGAACTATCGCGGAAGGGACACGTGGAAAAGGGGGGGGGGGAGGAGAACACTCAAGAAAACTCCCACAAGCACAGATTTCAAAAAAAATGAACACATATATTAAAACAACTCCAAGAAATAACAATTGTTTACACTATAAGAATGAGAATTTCGACCATTTGATACACCATTAAAGTGGGAAATTGTACAAAATTATCAACAGGTTTTCTCTCCTTTTTTTTGTTTAGTGTACGTATCTTAAAGGGGTAATCACCAAACCACAATAGAGCTTGGGGGGGGGGGGGCGCCAAGCACGAAACCAGAATAAAATTTTATACCAATGTTCACGCGAATGCCACAAAGTAGCAAGGAATTATGGAAACAGGAACAAGAAAATTAACATTAGTTAAAAGGAATTTTTCCAGTGCTCACAAAGGCACTTGATAAAAGAACAGGCTATCCCCCTAAAACTAAGGCACACCTTTTTTTCTTTTTAAAGCAAGTAGACACCAGAGTAATCGAAAGGCACACGCCAGATGAAGTATAAAAATTTAGCAGAGCACCAAGCTACAAATTTATTAATATGTTACTAGAGGAACAAAAGGTAGACGAAAAGAAGGAAAAATCGGGAAAGAGATTCAAGCAGGGAAAGGGGATTGACCAGGGTACGATGTCCGCTCCAAACGAGAGAAAAGGTTCCAGTACAACTGTTCAAAACTTGAAGCCCAGCACGCTTCCTCCTTCATATTTCCATCATAAAGTCAAAGTCAATAATTTGGCACCGTGAAATTTCGCTGTGTCCTGAAGGGACGATAGTTCAATATCGAAGCGTTATTCAAGCCCATATGATGAATGAGAGGGCGAAATTAAAATGAATGGTAAAATAATTACAGTTAAAGTCTGCTCACCCAACACGTAACGGAGAACCAAGTAAAGTCCAAATGCACTCGGACCAGCCGGTGCAGGGCTTGAGCTCCCACTGTCGATTACAACACCAAGTCACACCTGATCGCCGGACAGGAGAAAGCGGCGAGTATATATACACGGAGCGAAGCGAGCTCGAGAACACACTAGAACTAGGTGACGTCACGGAGATTGCGCGTGGCGGTGTAGCAGATGAAGCAGTGGTGAGACAGCATAGCAAGCAGAAGGTTCATAGAGCAGCGCAATATAGTGTGCACTAAATCAAGACGGAGAAGCAGCCATAAGGTAGGCGAAGTTGAGCTCGTAACATATTATCATGATAATACTGACATTAAAACTGATGACGTTGCAGACAAGAGTAAGAAAATTTACCCAAAAACTGAATGGAAAAGGTAACAATGATATCATTTTCCTGAATGAAAGAAGGTTCATAGGGAAATATTTGCTGTCATTGCCCTGCGAAGCGTACAAGTAAATTCGTGATCATCCAAATATATTCCCATTATTTTGCTAATGTTGTGTCATTCACAAAAATATATGTGTATTATTCCACTAGGTGATGTGGAAACATGTATTCAGAGATTACCTACATTTAAAGAACATGGAGAATTTAATAGAGTGAATCCTACCATTCAACTATACGGTTGGTGGCTATATAACACGCAGATAATAATATTGCAACGAAACGAACATGAAAATTTACCCAAACACTGAATATAAAACGATAAAAATAATTAAAAAATAAAGTTTCATAAGGAAATATTGGTTATAATAATAATAATAATAATAATAATAATAATAATAATAATAGCCGGGCTGAGTGGCTCAGACGGTTAAGGCGCTGGCCTTATGACCCCAACTTGGCAGTTTCGATCCTGGCTCAGTCCGGTGGTATTTGAAGGTGCTCAAATACGTTAGCCTCGTGTCGGTAGATTTACTAGCACGTAAAAGAACTCCTACGGGACAAAATTCCTGCACCTCGACGTCTCCGAACACCGTAAAAGAGTAGTTAGTGGAACGTAAAACAAATAACATTAATAATAATAATGAAAAAAATGAAATGTCGTATGGCTTTTAGTGCCGGGATATCCCAGGACGGGTTCGGCTCGCCGGGTGCAGGTCTTTCTATTTGACTCCTGTAGGCGACCTGCGCGTCGTTATGAGGATGAAATGATGATGAAGACAACACACACACCCAGCCCCCGGGCCATTGGAATTAACCAATTAAGGTTAAAATCCCCGACCCGGCCGGGAATCGAACCCGGGACCCTCTGAACCGAAGGCCAGTACGCTGACCGTTCATCCAACGAGTCGGGCAATAATAATAATAATAAATGATAATTAAATCAAAAAGAAGAGAGGAAGATCATTAGGAAAGTCTTAGGAGTAAGATACACCCAAGAAGTTTACAAGTTACAATCAATCAAAACAACAGAAAAGTTCACAAAGATCGAAATTGATATTAGGAAAAGACGAATGAAATTCTTTGGTCATCTCTCTAGGTTACAAGAAAATCGATTGACACAGAGGATAATAGATTATGTAACCTCACTTGAGAACACTGTACCCCGGCTTAATGAACTTAGAAGGGACCTCTGAAAGGCAAACATAAGTCCAACAGATACTTTAGAAAGAAACTTCTTCAGGCACAAAGTAAACAACTGAGAAGCTACATCAGAGCAACCACAACAAAAACAGCGCAGACCAAGTGGTTGGAAGAACGTAAACAAGCCTTCTCGGAAAGAATGAAATCCTATTTTAACAGCAAAAGGATTCCGCAGAAGAATTGTTGGAGTTAGTTGCATAATGACTTCTTATATTGGAAGAATTATTATTAATAATAATAATAATAATAATAATAATAATAATAATAATAATAATAATAATAATAATAATAATAATAATAATAATAATATGTGTTCGGCGAATATTTTGCATTGAGGGAAATGTATAAATCTGAAGACTGAATCAGTGAAGAAATTGTGGAATGGTCCTTAATTCCACATATTTATCAAGAACTGCAAAGAAGTTATGGCGATCGAGTGAAAATTAATAAAGGAACAGACGATATTTCAGTTTCCCAAGGTAAGGTAAGGGTTATTCTGCCCGAAGGCAGGTCCGAACCTCCACAGAGGTGTTTTTCCTGAGCCGGAGTTTACGCGCGGTAGGGTGGCCAGTTCCTTTCCGCTCCTCCATTCCCTTAAGCCCCCCCCCCACCAACAGCGCGTGGCAACCCATCCACGTCCTGACCACGCCCAATGTTGCTTAACTTCGGAGATCTCACGGGATCCGGTGTTTCAACACGGCTACAGCCGTTGGCTTCAGTTTCCCAAAGGTAGAGAAAATTATCTCCTTATATTTGAAGAAATATTTACCACGTCACTAGATTCTGAAGTGATAATATATGAAATTGTAATCTGGACCAGGTTCTGTTCCATACTGAAACCAAATGCACGTTTTGGTTCACGTGAGACAATAAGCACGAAGGAGAGGAATTTACCTATTATAGACTCAATGAGCTGATTTTTATGAAAACGTGATGTTCTAGTCGCAGAGTTCACTAAAAATCGGGTCTTGACTAATCGTGTTGGACGGTGTAAGGTCCATGTGAATCTCATACTTGAAAATACACTGATAAGCGTTTCGAATTTGAGATAAAGAAAATTCTGGAATGACTGGTTCTGTAAGTTCATCAACAAATGAAATCACGTACGTTCAACAATAAATGAAATCACAGATTTCTCTCTTACTTACTCCTCCAGTGATTGAGCATTTTATAGACCACGGCACGTCATATTCGGTGAAAAGGTATTGTAGGTCATTTTGGACTTTCAAATCTAGGGTAATGTACTTTATAAATAATGTAATCCATTTTCGGTAGTTTTTGTATACACCCATCACCTCAGATCAGTATCATGAACAGTTGTTAGAAAGGTCTTGCTCCTTGAAAATCTTATTGATCATATTTCGATCTCATTTGCAGTTACTGATGTTTAGTTCATTGTTGATCACTGTATCCCTCATACTGAGTTGGATGTCATCTATCCCAAACTCACCTAATGCAATCAATGTGTGTCACCTGAGTGATAGCCCTTTGATTTCAGCTTCAATTACCTCTCTGTTGTAATTCAGTTTAATATAGTATTTATCCGCATCAATGGCTCATAAATTGGCTCGCTTTGAAGAGTTTCTTCCAAAGCTATTTGTTCCGGGTTTTCTTGTTTTCCAGAAGTCCAGTGACGTTGACATATTCAAGTTCCTAGGTCAAACTAAATGATATTGTACTTGGAATTTACATTTCTCCATCATGTACTTCACAAACACTGAAATCGATAAGTTACTCCACACTCTACGATCTTGAGTTCAGAAACCCCAAACTTTCACCAACATCGATTTGCATTGTTTGGAATTCCATCAGACCTCAAAACTCGCAAGTCAAACAGTCATTAATCACAGGCCGCAAAATTGCGATCACTAACTTAAGCTATATAATTTTGGAGTAGGTTAGTCTCATATAGGGCAATAGTCACAATTGCCCATTGCAAGCGTGGTGTTCTGTCGGCAGTTACACAGTTTTATGGGCTATTTAGCTAAACTACTATTAAAATGTTTTTCTTTCTCTATCCGATGAGATACAGCGGGCTTCCTGGAGGGTGATGCCCTCTCGCAGGCCATGAGATGTGTTGCTGTGATTTGAGGTGACATATGTTAGAAGAGCGGCCGTGGCCTATAGATGGAACTGTTCTGGCATTCGCCTTATTGAAGATAATGTAAACCACGGAAAACCATAAAAAACCATTCTCAGGACAGTCAACAGTAGGATCAGCCACCACCTCCCGAATGCAGAAATGTAATGCTACGATTTATCCGTGACGATTAGTAGCCGAATCTACACTGTTCGGTGTCTGCCAAGTACAGCGAGTTCGTCAACTTGAATCGCGCGCCAGGAAGAAACAAAGTAAGCTCATTTTCTCGATCTGAAAGCATTTCTTTCCCAATCCGATTGCGCCATCGTTCTTTATATAACACAAAGATCATCTCTGATTTGTTGTCGGTATAATTTAGTTGCATCCTGCAAATTCTCTTTTCCAAAGTTGTTTTATTTCGATCCCTCTGTGTGATGCTTCAGTTTCAGCTGAGCTCTTTGAATTAAACTTATAATTTCGTATTCGATTGATGTATAGCAATCGGTAATGAGTACAATTTATATCTATGATTTATACATCGTACACTTGTGTGATTGTATAGATAGTGGATTTTCTGTAGCTTAGTGTGTTCTGAAAACCAAGGACGGGAGCTGTTGTGTAAAGGCATACTCGTTATAGATTGTAGCCTACTAGTGGTAGATGCGCCAGCCTATGAAACTTTCATCGCATGCTTACCTCCTAATTAGCTATTTACCAACTTCCTCGGTTATACAACTGTCTTACAGTGTATACAAATCTTATGTCAATCGTGATAGATCACAACACAGCGATGCAATATGTGGGTGTGTCTTACTCAATCATGAAAGGTCTCGAATCTTCCCTGAGAGTATAAAAACTGCTGATTTTCCTGGCTCTCGGCCACTCGTACAACATCTAGCTTAGTGTATGGAAGTATAGCAGGAGGCTGGAAGCGCCTCTTTCATCCGCCAGCAGCTCTTCTACAAGGTAATGGCCGTTTAACATCTTTATTTTCTTGCTAGCTCAGCAGTTTAATCCTCGGGGAAGGTCCGAAACCGTTTTTGATGTAACCTATAGCATTTCGATGTAAAATTTTCATGTTACTTTAACTGTAAATCAGGGATAGAGAGTACTTTAGCCCTCTCGAGCTCCCCTTCATTTTGATCTGAAGTGACTACGTTTTCGTAACCGATTTTCTTCTCTTCCTTTATGTATTAAAATTTTCTTATACGAGTCACCTCCCTAGTGTGGGAATAGCCACAGTTGAATCGGCCTAGCGCCACTTAGGTTTTAACAAGCTTTCCTGTAGGAGTGCAAGTACTCGCCTCCATTCATCCTTGCATTTTGGGCCATTAACTTAACCCGTTTTGTTCTCCTTCCTGCGAAGGCCCAGTAGATTGGGTACGAGATACCCCTGTTTATATTTGTTAAGTTGTGCCTTGATGGCAGTTAATTGTAAAGTATGGTATTGCCTTCAATAGGCTTGAAAATTTGAGAGCGGGTCAGCTCTTTGTTTGTGGTAAAAGTGCCTCTAGGAGGCCCGGTATGATTTTTGGAGCTTATGCTCCTGGTATGAAGGGGATTTCTGCCCTTTGAACAAATGTGTAAAGGTGGGCTAATTGCCCAAGGATTGTGAAATTTGGGGCTCAAAGCCCAGAACTTGTAAAGGTCCCGGAACCGGTGTTTGAGTTTGTAAAATTATACTTGTACTTGATTTTTCATTGTTATTTCACCTAGTGAAAATTTGTTAAATCTTGTTGTCTATTGAAAATACAACCTTTATTGAAATTTTAATTCGTCTTTCGGACTTGTAGTTAAACCCCTTCCAGCCCGCACCTTCTTTCACCTCTGCCGATCCACCAAAACACGGTAATAATAATAATAATAATAATAATATACATTAACTGATATTCTTCATCGTCATAGGGGTGTTTATTATGCTTGTGCAGAGTCCGATTTTTGGATTCTAGAAAGCTGCTTTACTCGATCAAACACACCGTTTGATTTCAACCTCAGAATTGTCATATCAGCGTTAATAGTGTCTTGACATCGCTATTTGGGCCTGTCTCTCATACGATGTCCGCCTACTTCGATGTGATAAGTACCAATAGCTATAGTATTAGGTGAAGCACTCGGGACATGGCTATGCCACTACAAATCATTCCCCCACATTTTGGCATTAACTGGGACGATGCCAATTCTCCATCTGATGGCAACATTCTGAATGTGGTCAAGGCTTGAGATGCCCATTGAACATTGTAGCATACGCATCTCGATGACGAGTGACTGATGTTCTACTTTGTTGGTTATTGGCTATTGGCCAGCACTTAGTTTCATAGAGGACTATCGGACGAACTATAGCGCGGTATTTTTTTAATATTTACGTTTCTCTGCATCCGCCTCTCACAGAGCACACTAGTAACTTCCCTCCAGCTCATCTATCCAGCGTTCACCCTCGCTCTTGCATCCTCACTGACATCGGTATTATAGTGCAGAAGAGATCCCAGACTTCTGAAGGACCCTATCTTCAGTATATACTCACAATTGACTAGAATATTACGCTGACTTTGGCATGTCATCAAGTACTCTGTCTTCATGATGTAAGTTGCAGATCAAACCTGTTAAAACTGTCATTCCACGATTGGACCTAATGTTTCAGATCGTCTGTTCACGAAAAGTGAAGGTGAATATCAGAGCCTTTGTGAACCCCGAACTTCAATAGGAAAGCTATTGATATGCAAGCTGCTTACCTCACTGGATTGCTAGGTGTTTCGGTAGAACCTCTGGACTAATTATTAATGAGCTCCTCTTGCTGCCCATGTTCACGCAAGCATACCAGACTCTTTGATGAGCGATACATCAAAGGCCTTTTCAAGATCAAGAAACTCTCTCTCTCTCTCTCTCTCTCTCTCTCTCTATATATATATATATATATATATATATATATACATGTATGTTTTCTTTTCTCACTGAATTTTTCAATTCACACCAGGCAAATACTGGCGCTGTACCTTAATTAAGGCCACGGCCGCTTCCTTTCAACTCCTAGGCCTTTCCTATCCCATCGTCGCCATAAGACCTATCTGTGTCGGTGCGACGTACAGCCCCTAGCAAAAAAAATTAATTTTTCAATGAGTTTTTGAACAGCGAACACGGTATCTGTTGTCCCACAACCTTTAACAAAGCCTCATTAATTCTGACTAAACTATGTAACGTCACGCAAACACTTGTCGAGAACCTTTTCGAGCACAGGTAATTGGGAAGAGGCCAGGAACAGGAGGAATAACTAAAAAAATGCAAATGATTTGACGTGGTACACACCGAGAGTAACATAACATAATAATGGCACAGAATGCCCAGTCCTACTCATTAAGACGATAATGAAATTATTTCTCAAGTCATTATTTACAGTTCAGTAAGAAACTAATCCTAATCTCCAAAAAGTGTACAAGTGCTGCTATGTTGATTCATATAAATTCCTTTGAATATCTTTGGTTAAGTATAACTGAAGTTAAAGTTATGGGGACGGAGAGAAACCATGTGAAATAGGTATTATTTCTAGCAGTGTTTATAATTGTAATTATTGCTAGCTAAAACACACTGCAGACCACAAAGGAAAACTCGAACTATCACACCATCAAAACTTATGTGTGCTATACCCAGCGTTCAAACAGTGTCTACAAATGTCATCTCCTCTTCTAAAGTTACCCAACATCTGTCACAGTAAAGTTCGGTACTCGGTTTTGATACCTCGAGTGGTGATCATTGAGGTAAAGATATTCGACTGTGGATGGACATCAGTTTCTTCCACATTCAAGGTTAAGTGTATAGAAAGAGAGCGGATGACAAACAGGGATTCTGTAGTAGCTAGGGAATGCCTAAGAACAACTGTATGTACAGAAGGCAAAAGCGAACATCTTGATGAAATGATGACGTGATGACAGCAAGTGAACTTAAAAAGAAGGCGCTAAACAGGGTCTGATGTAGATAGGGAATTGTACATAGATGAAGTAAACAGAGCGAAACAAATAATTGTTGAACCAAAGAAGAAATAATGGGATAATTTTCGTAATAATCTGGAAATTATCGAACATACGGCTGGGAAAGCTTTCTGGACAGTAACAACAAAGGGATGGAAAATGGAAATGAGTAGTGTTTTGGATAAATCAGTGAGCTCATTATTCAACCCAGTGAATAATTGGACAGGTGAAGGGAATCACTTCAAGACTTCTCAAAATAAATGGAAATCTTCTTGTTGACGTCACGGAAAACCGAGCTCATCCGGAGGAGGACATTGAAGTGAATTATGATTGAAGAAGTGGAGAGTATGGTAAATAGACACGACATAAATTAGCAAGGACAGATGAAATTACAACCAAAAATTGTGAAATATCTTAGGTGCAGATGGAAATGCTGCATAGGATAATGATATTACCTTAGAAAATGAGTAAGGTACTGTACCCTCCGATTGGAAGCAAGCAGTAATTGCACCTACTATAAGCAAGGAAACAGGATTGAAATAACTACTGAGTTATTTCATTAATCAGTATACCAGGTAAGGTTTTCATTTGGGATTCTGAAAGGGAGGGTGTGATCAGTGGTTGAGAGTAAGATTGATGAAAATCAGTGTGGTTTCAGATCGCAGATGGGCTCTCAGGATAAGGTATTCTGTACATGCCTGATAATTGAAAACTTTTACTAGGGGAATAGAGAGTTATGTTTATGTTTCATAGATTTAGAGAAGGTATATGATAGAGTACCGGTGGTGTAGGCCTACATATTAGCCGTACTGGGGGACTATGGGATTAAGGGCCAATTGTTATAAAAAATGAAAGGCATTTATGTTGGCAATTAGGCTGCGATGATAAAATTTATGGTAGAGTGAGTTCTTGGTTCAAGGTACTTACAGGAGTTAGACAAGATTCCAGTTTCTCACCGCTGTAGTTCATCGTTTACATAGATCATGTACTGAAAGGTATAAAGTGGAAGGGAGGGATTCAGTATAGTGAAAACTTAAAGCAGTTACGCCAATGGAGACGACTTGGTCTTAATGGCACACTCTGTTGAAAGCCCGCAATCTAACATTTTGGAACGTGAAAAAAGTGCTATGCGTGTGATATGAAAATTGGCCTTTCCAAGGAGGAATTGTCAGAAGGTAAGAAACCTAAAACAAATGAATGTACGCTTGAGAATATGAAACTGGAAAAGGTACACCATTTCAAGTGTTTGTTATGTTTATTCGCTCAGGATGGTATTAATTTGACTGAGATTGAGTCAACGTGCAGTAAAGCTAATGCAGTTAGTTCGCAGTTGCGATCAACAATATTTTCTCAGCTCTTGGACGAACTGTACTTACACCTGTCGGTTTCCAGATCAACTTTACTATACGGGAGTGAAAGCTGGATTGACTTAAAATGCTTTATTCATAATTTAGAAGTGGACATATTAAAGTACCGAAAAGGATCTCTGGCACAAATAGGAGAGAACAACGGCAAAAAGGCACTCAGAATGACGAGATAAAAGCTATGTTAGGAATGAAGTCGATTGATGAAGCTGTACGCATAAACTGGCTGCGGTAGTGGGGTCATGTGAAGTGAGTTGAGGCGGATAAATATCCAAGGATATTAAGAGACATAGAGGGAGACCATGATGATGATGGTTAGACTCAGTTTCTAATGATCTAAAGGTTTAAGGTTTGGAACAAAACGTCACCATAAAGGTGGATTGTGGAGGCGTTTAGTGCATTCACAAAGCCTTGCAGACTGAAGGCTTAAAATCTGTAATGAAGATTTATATATGTCACCTAATCTCAAGTGAATCATCAGGACTTACTAAATGTTACTAAATGATAGAATGGGGTATGAACTGCTGTGAACTACCCTCGTCTGATAGAGAGGAAGCATATTTAACTAGACATTCAATTGTGATAATACGCGGCTTATACTTCAGGCAAAATTATTCCCTGAGTTGATTATAAAACGAAGAATGAACACATGTTATCTCAAAATGAACTTGTACCGGGTGAGTCGGCCGTGCGGTTAGTGGCGCACAGCTGTGAGTTCGCATCCGGAAGATAGTGGGTTCGAATCCCACTGTCGGCAGCCCTGAATGTGGTTTTCCATGGTTTCCCATTTTCACACCAGGCAAATACTGGGTCTGTACCTCAATTAAGGCCACGGCTGCTTCCTTCCAACTCCTAGGCCTTTCTTATACCATCGTCGCCATAAGACCTATCCGTGTCGGTGCGACGTAAAGCAAATAGCAAAAAAAGAAGAAAGGAACTTATTAACTCGTGCGTGAGATATTGGTAGTATTACTAATCCAATTGTACCTTGCTAATGTCTCCTCTAAATACTCGAGTAGTTTCCACAAACGTTATCTCTGACGCCGTAGCCGACTTCAAGCACCGTTAGATTTCTGAAGACGAGAACAATTGGTAGTGATTGTTACCGGCTGGTCAAGGTGTCAATAATATTACCACAAGTGAACTTCCTTTTAGCACCACTCATCCTTCATCCTTCACCCCATTCAGGAAAACTGATGAAATATAAATAAATCCAGATCCGATGAGCTATTAAGCTGCACCTAATTATCACTTGTGTAACACATAGCTCTTTAAGGGCCGTGTGCTGCCAGGATAATTGCTGACTAGTCGGATAGGCTATAGGTATTGGAGTGTTACGTGGTCAACACGCCGATACCATCAACCACATTGCCTGATTCTTCTCTACGAGACGACTTCCGCAAGCATCACACAGATCCTCAGTTGGTCTCATGAGGCTGAGTGAACCCCGTTCCAGCGTCGGTTAAGCCGGGAATCAAACTCAGGGTCTATGGTTAAGAGGCTTAGGAGCCATCCCCACACGATGGGGCTGGCTCATATTGTACTTATGTAATATGTAAATTCGTAATGAAGGACACATCAGTACTGGAAGTAAAATAAGTGAGCAGTATTCATTTTAACTATAGCCCCCTGAACTGGCACTGAGCCACCGTTTATTTGGCTCAAGTACGTTGACTGCTAAGTCATGTCCAACTGAATATCATCGTCAGTTATCTAACAGGCATGACTGGTTGATAAACAGAGCTATAAATTACAGAAAGCTGATAAATACATGGGGATATCGATTTGACTCCAAACCACATCCCAAATTTTGGGGGGCGTTGAAGCCAAGTATCATTGCTACTGGTGTCTCACGAAGGCAGCTTGGATTTGAATTACTGCGCGGAAAATTTTTAGAATTAAAATGATCGTCTATGTAGTTCGTAATCTAACGATCCGCGGCCAAGATGACGATATGATTTACGTAAAGCAAATAGCAAAAAAAGAAGAAAGGAACTTATTAACTCGTGCGTGAGATATTGGTAGTATTACTTGATAACTTGATTCTCCAATTCACCACGATTGAAAACACCTCTGGTTGACAAATGGCGTGTTGTTTATAATTTAGAACTACAGATACATTGTTAGTGAGAGTGTGTAATCCACTTCTTAAACTTACTTGTTATGGTGTCCATTCTGTTGTATTAGTATGATTTATAATCGAAATTTGAAATGAACCTGCCATATTTTTGATTAAAACGTCTTGTCCGGAAACTTTCTCAGCTGATTTGTAATCCTTATGGTCGGTTTCTGGAATGACAGTTATCTGTAGATGCGTAGTTATCAGTGACTTAACATGGTGATACGTTTAAAATGAGTTTCCAAAATAATAGTTATGGGCTTCTTCACAGTTATAATCATTCATTGTAGTTTTAACGGGCTTGGGTGTGCTGGAGTCGACAATATTTCTGTCAGTACGTTTACTTCCACGTTGTCAGCGGCTTTAGTCACTAATTCCACTTGTATGTCGTCATCTGCCCCAGATGTTTCGGTTACAATCTCCTCGAATAATAACGCCTCTACTGTATATATATCATCAGGATCAAATTGATCTTTCAGTGCAGCTATAGGGTTAAAATCTCTTTCGCCAGGCTTTGAATCATGAGTCCCACCAACAGTTAGTGAACACCCAATCTGAAATTATAGAGTATTTGCAATTAATATTTATATCTCTGCTAAATAATAAATATCTTAGGTACCGGTATGCATAATAATAAATGAATGAATAATAAATGCTGATTTGTATTGCTTTTTTAATTTTATTATATCCTTTAACCAGTGACGTGAGGTCTCATAGACTCCCAATAAGCATAAAACATCTGCACTTATTTAGTTAAAAATCTTGTATGGAGCTGTAGTTTATAATACCTTCTTATCTGTGTCAACACACTTCACACCCTGGGTCAGGGTTAGCTCGCTACGTTTGATTGAATTTCTGAAATAGACCCCACGTCAGCAGTTACGAGAGTAGTTTTGTCAATGTATATTACGTGGTCAGCGTAAGTAAACATCTCAAATGACTAGTCCGTTGCAGTTATTAAGAACTACAAATCCTCAGTTCGAGGTTTACCTTAGGGAACTACTAATGAAAAATGTAGTGATGCGCTATTTCCTTTTGGTTATTGAAGATCGCAATTTGTAATGCTTTCGTGTTTTTCAAGTTGTACTCTGAAAGTCCAGAAACAAATGGAATTCATGAAGGGTTTGGCATCGAATCAGGTGAAGTTACCTATCAAAGAAGAGTGATAAATGAGCGAGTTCCCGGAGAGATACGAGCAGGAATAAGCAACATTTTCCACGCAAGCCTCGGTGCCGAGGTACGGAAGAAAAACTAAAGAAATAGCAATCTTGCCGTACATGTGCAGCATCCTCGAAGAGAAAAGCAGCATATGCGTGTTTTAAGTGGGAGTTTCCGATTTGTTTGCAGTCTAATAAAAAATCTGCAACAGTTCCAGCGAGGAAAAATGGATATCGCTCCATCAGTGTAGAACTTCAGTACTCCAGGTTCCAAAGTGTGCTGCACGTTTTCATTTATATGATTATTCTTTTAACGCTTGTTGTGTTCTGGATAAGTGAAAAGTGGTCTGTTTGGTAATTGCGGAGTATTTGTATCATTTTACTGACGACATCGGTCAAGGTGAAATTTAAGGCGAAGTCTGCTTACTGTGAATAAGAAAGAAGGGGAAATAGATCTAGTTTTTGCATTATTAGATCATACATATATTCATATTTTGAGAGATTATTACATGCATAATTAGATTGATTGACATGACTGTGTACATGTTTCCCAACCAGTTTTCATTATAGAAAACTTTTGCTAGTAAAAGTAACTAGATATTACCAAAATAACCCCAAAAACATTTACGTAGAGGCATCTATTGAAGAACGAGAGATACTAAACATGACGATATCTGTACTGTTTATTACCATGGCTTATAAATCTGGATTTAAGTTTCCGGAAACTCATTAAAGTTAACATCGAAGTTAAAGTTACAAGCGCAATTAGGTAACACCTAGGTAACTGTGGTGTACCAGGAACAGGCCGTTAAAAGTATAAGTGTAGAGATGGTGATATAATAATCCTCCTGCTTCTTGAATACACGGAGAGTGACCGTCAGTCATGTTCTGTCGAGTATCACCTGTGCAAAGTGTCGCGTGCTGCTGAGATTGATTGACAGGGCACAGAGTTTGGTACAGAGTAGGTAAATGTTTGTTTAGTCTTCTCTCTTTAGAGGTAATGAAATAACTTGAGTTCTCAGCAGTTGACATGTGATAACATTACTTATGGTGGTTGATCAATTTAAATAATGAGAAATGCGCTTGTTAGTCGTAAAAACATTAAATTAATAAAATCAATAGTTTTGATGACTGATAAAAAGCTGAATTAAAAGGATGTGAAATGTGTGCGAACGAAAAGCGAGAAATGCTGGGAAGACGAAACTTTTATAATTTATGAAAAGAATTGTAAAATCTTGTTGATAGGAGAAAAGGTGGTAAATATCAAACTGTCATCTCCAGACGCAGGAAAATTAAGTCCCATATTGTGTCTGCCTTTTAAGTAGTAAGCCCAGAGGCTGAGTGGATCCTCAAATAGAACTGCCAAAGTTTATTTATTTATTTATTTATTTATTTATTTATTTATTTATTTATTTATTTATTTATTTATTTATTTATTTATTTATTTATTTATTTATTTTATGCTTTTGCATGTGGTGAAGTTAGGGCTCACAGCCCTCTCTTACACTTAAACACAGCATACAGTACATAGTCACATAACTTGGAAAAGTAACATTAACAGTCTCTAGCAACTACCCAAAGTAATGGAGTAATATTATAACAGATTATAATTGTTATTTTTAATGATTAATACAGGGAAATCGCAAAAAACGATGGCATACTATGCAAGATGAAGAGTGAGGTGGTTTGACATTTCCTTCCTCACTGGGCTAGAAACTGTGTTTGCAGCACCGACTCACCCTATGAGCAACACGTTTCACAACAATCAGACGCACTGGCCCTGCTCCGAATGTTATTAATTAGCACCAACCATACCCTAGCAGCATTCACATTGTCTCTGCCATGGGTGAGACTGGGACTTCGGTGGAAGTTAAATTTAAATTTAAATTTCTTAGGCTCCGAGAAGAGACCGATACATATGTACTACATACATCAAGAAATAGGAGTAGGAAGAAGATACCGAGCTCGATAGCTGCAGTCGCTTAAGTGCAGCCAGTATCCAGTAATCGGGAGATAGTGGGTTCGAACCCCCACTTTCTGCAGCCCTGAAGATGGTTTTCCGTGGTTTCCCATGTTTACACCAGGCAAATTCTGGGGATGTACCTCAATTAAGGCCACAGACGCTTCCATCCCATTCCTAGGCCTTTCCTATCGCATCTTCGCCACAAGACCTATCTGTGTCGGTGCGACGTAAAGCTAATAGCGAAAAAAAGGAAGAAGATAATAAGTCAAATGATTATTTTAACCAGTATTATATACATATTATAATATTTTCTAGGCTGTAAGTAGAGCCCTGCACGGATATACAAAATATTATCCGCATCCGCACTTTCTACATCCGCACCCGCGAATGGTTATCCGAATAGTTATCCGCCGATATCGTAAATAATCAACTACCGGTACAGTATATTACACCCGAGGTATTGAAACGGATATCTCTGTTAACATAATACAATAGGCCTGACACCTACCCCTACAGTCACAGGTTTATGAGGGTTTTTCTCTTGCGACAACTACCGACGTATTGACTTCTGTTCCTTCCTTCCACTAATTGCGGGCAAGAGCCAGTTAGGCTTCGGTCAGATTTACTGCTTTATGATGCCAAGGTTCTTTATAATATAACACCATTCTCCCATAGCACTGTCAATCATCACCTAACCACAAGCATAAATAAGAGTATACCTGAGTAAAAATCGATAAACTTTATTATTTAGAAATTATCAGCAGAATTATCCGCACTGCCATAGAGTTTGACATCCGCCAAGACACTAACTTCGCGGATATCCGCATCCGTGCAGGCTCTAGCTGCAAGCACTCTTAATTGCCCTTTTTAACGTAAAACAACCGTCCATCTATATATATATACCAGTATATAATCAGCGAATGTACCCGTGCTTCGCTACGGTATTCCACATTGTACACGGATATCTACGTAAAATACTTTAAAGGCAGAGAGTAAGATTACACCAAATTCCATTTCTCTTAGCGCTAACCGAGATAGAAAACACGGAGGACACCATACGTTGTTTCCGATGTTGTATGTATGTTCAGTCTTCAGCCTTAAGGCTGGTTGGATCCTCAAAAGCACTGTCATCAGCTGTCATACATGGCCGATGTAAGGTAGGCTATTGGGGAAGTTATTGTTGATAATAACAGGCCACATATCCTACTCCCAAATACAATCGGCTTCTGGAGTTTCTACTATAACGGCAGGCTCACTTGGCAACTGCCATACACAGTAGAGCTGGAGAGTCTTCATTATAAGGACAGGCCCCTTATCCTAATGACAGTCACAATCGAGCTGTAGAGCTTTGGTTATAATCAAGAAATGCAGCGCTGATTAACATATCGACAATCGTAACACGACAGTAGGTCATAGGACCAAAGTTGTAGATTTCTATAAATTGAACAGCTATCTTACCGTTTAGCCACGAACTACCCCGAAATGATCTGCAGCGTCATTAAAATACATCCATATTTCGATATTTTCCGGGGCCAAAAGTTATACATTTGAACGGCTTGGAATGTTTCCTCAAAGAAAACAATGTTCAGGTTTCGGGATTAGCACTCGCATGCATGCGGAATAATTAAGGAAGAAAGTAATACAGTTAAGGAATTTGAAATTAGTAGAAAATTGGATTATAACTGCAGACAGCCAGATAGGAAAAATATGTAAATACCAAGAACCTAGATGTATTTGAAAATTAAATGTCACTCAATAAATTGTGAAGGAGCGGACAAGTTGGCTATGCGGTTAGGGGCTCGCAGCTGTGAGCTTGCAAGCGGGTGATAGCAGGTTCGAACCCCACTGTCGGCAGACCTGAAGATGGTTTTCCGTGGTTTTCCATTTTGTACACCAGACAAATGCTGGGGCCACGGTCACGGCCACTTCCCTCAAACTCCTGGGCCTTTCCTGTCCCTTCGTCGCCGTAAGACCGGTCTGTATCGGTGCGACGTAAAGCAAATTGTAAAAAAAAGGGAAAAAATGATTGTATGAGTTAGGGATGTAAGAAGGCGGTAACAGAGGAGAAATTTAGGTGCAGGGATTCTTAGGTAAACCTAAGAAGATGACGTATGGTCTTATTATTTAAGCCTAAAGAGGCAAAGAAAAAGCAAGACATTGAAGCGGAATACGGAAGTAGAATGGGAATACAGTAAAAATTATAGCAAATGCCAGAAAACATCATTCGGTGTGAAATAATGGGCTATGTACCGTTCAAATATTAAAAACGCCCCTTATTGCTATTCGAGGACGACTGTAACCTCCAACGGTATTATGCCAGTATCCCGCAGAATGGCCGATTGACGTCTCTCTTGATTTCTACCCAAGGAACGACCACAAATTTACAAGAATGGTGACGAAAATGGCAATACGTTACTTTCCTGCTGGCAAGCAGTTAGAGACTTTGCCATGGTAACCTGTAGGTTCGTTGACGGTCTGTCTGTCACTCAAAGCACAGCATGAGACCCGCAGAAAATAATAATTTTCTTCGTTATTTGAAGAGTAAGCGAAATTATATACATGAGACAAAGTTTATTTACCGTATAATGAAGGGACGTTTCACATATAGTCCACGAACTTTACAGAAAATCAATAGGCCTAGTATAAGAGAAAATGGAAGAAAAATGTTTTCCTATAAATTCCCCGTCTATGCAGAAATTTTTAAATAATATGTATTTCAAAACCTTCCTCTAGTTGAGTATGCTCAAAATATGAAGTTTGGTCGAGATCTATCCAGCCGTTTTGCCGTGATGGTGGAACAAACAGACATAGAGACGTGAAAAATAAAAACAACAGATACGGTCCTGAGTTGACCTAAAACAGATAAATACATAAAAAAATTCCAAAAAATCGAAATCACAGACAGCGGACCCCCTACATCTGTATTTGTATACAATAACAATTCCTGACTTACTGACTTACCGATTCATCATCGCCGAGCCAAAACTACTGGACATAAATAAATTACATTTTGAGGATACGTTTATATAACAATGTAGGAGCTCACTAAATGAGGATTTTTGGATATTCCGTTGCTATGGGGGTGAAAAGGGGATGAATTTTTAAAATGATATTACCGATATCTCAAAACGTAACAGCTTAAAGACGTGAAAATTGGTATTTTAAACTCTTTTAAAAATAAGGAAACACATATCTTACTTTTTTGGAAAATCTACTTAACATGATATAAAAGGGAGTGACAAATGGGGTGAAGCATAATTTGTTTTCTGAAAATCCAGTTCACGGGAAGTGTTAAAGTGGATGAATTTTTAAAACGAGCATATCTACAGTGTATCTCATAAACTTAACATATTAAAGACGTGAACATTACTATTTTTAATCCTTTTTAAAAATAAAATAACTTGCAACGTTTTGGAAAAACACTTAAGGGTGGAGGTAAAATGACTGAAAAATGGGGTTGAATTATCTTTATTAGGTTACTGGCATCTCCCAAACTGAAGATATTACACACGTGAACATTGATATTTATAATATCTTTTAAAAGTAAAGTAACATGTATTTTTTGTTCCGGAAAACGCTAAAGGGGTGGTAGTTATTAAAAGGTCTGATATGTAGTTTGAATTCTTTTTATGACGATACTCATACATCAAATACTGAAGATGTTACAGACATGGAAATCAGTGTTTGGAATCTCCTTGAAAATAAAGAAACGCGTGCTCTTTTGTTTTCGAAAAGTACAATTAAGGTGGGGTAGGAATAAATGAATTGAAAAATTAGTTGACTTATTTGTTTCAGGGTACTTATATCTCGAAAACGAAGGATGTTACGGAGAAGAAAAATAGTATTTGGAATCTCCTTAAAAATAAAGACACGAGTTTTGTGGCGGGAGGGGGTCTAGAATCAACTTAAGCGTGCTGTAAAAGGAGTTTAATTCTTTTCATGAGGATACAAATAAGAAGTGGGCTTAAAACAATATACCCCTGAGGGGTTTCTGACTTTTTATGAAGCAGTTTGAATTATGATTTAAAATTTCAAATGATATCCTAACTGTTAAATAACAGAAGGCTTGAAACAAATGTAACCGCTCAGAGAGTAAAATAGGTGTTAAGATCCGAAAAGAAATATATTCATTCCTTCCTCCGAAACGCTTTAACGTAAGAAGACAAAATTCCAAATAGCGGTATATATTTTAAATCATAGTTGAGGGATAGGAAATATTTTTAATGTTCCTCCCCTAAAGTGTTAAATGATAACTTTCAGTTTCAGTTTAAAACCGTAACGAAGCGCGGGTATCTTGCTAGTAATAATATAATGATAATAACGAAATTATTCGTCTCTCCAAAACCGTTTGACGTACAAAGTTGTAACTTTACGAGAAGAGTCGTCTTTTATGTCCTAGGTGTACACTACTGAATATTTCTCCCCTAAGGGGGTCGACTGTCGAAAACACAATATCCATTCTACCGAAACCGTTTCAGGCACGATCTTAAGTTTTTTTATGAAGGGTCATCTTCTATATCCTAAATGTTAAATAAGATAGGGTTTAAACATGCAAATTCTTTCGATAGTGTTCAAATTAGCGTTGGATCAGAAAATAAATAACATTTCCCCCAAACCGTTTGACGTACGAACTGAAGGCGTATTTTACAGGCTCATCTGACAGTGGACTCTACAAAATGTAATACTTCTAATAATAACTTTCAGTTAATTTTGATCGGGAATAAACTTCATTAAGAATTATAGGAACAGTTCGTAACAACGTATACCATTATTAATGTTCTGCCTGTTTGTCCCCTCAATCCCTGTTTACTTGTTTGTTTTCTTTGTTGGTAGATTTTGTTTGTTTTGTTTGTTACCTTAGTGTGGGAAAACAGCTGATAGCATTTCTTGCTTATGCTCTTATTAGTCCAGCTTGAAAGTGTTAAATTTTGTTCATTTTTAAAACATAAATGGTTTTAGATAAAGATCAATATCTATTTGGTCAAATTATGTAAATTTTAATGGCGTAATAATAATAATACTAATACTAATAATAATAATAATAATAATAATAATAATAATAATAATAACAATATGGCGTGTGGCCTCCTGAGAGCCCTGCTGGAGGTCATTCGAGTTGGCGTTGATCAGCGACCTGCACGTCGGGGAGAATGGCTCCCTACCTATCATAAATTCTAATGCTGTAGACGGCATACACACCCAGCTCCCGGAACATCGGAAATAACCATTGAAGTTTAAAATTTCAGACCCGGCTGGAAATCGAACCCGGAACCCCTTGGTTTAAAGGTTATTAATAGCTTAGTAGTGAGAAAATTCTGCGGTCCATGAGATCCAGAAACCCATAATTTAATACCATAGGCAAACTCATTCCGGATACATAGTCCAATGCATACTAGCACAGCGCTGAACAATAGTTCCCAACATTCTCACCAGCACGGTGTTCCAGCCCAACTGTTCGACAGACGCCTAACATTCGCTGGAAGCTTTGACTACGAAGTATAATATATCTTTTCACGGGTGTTCTGTTTTCTATTTAAATGGTTCTCATTTCATTATTGAATTTGTTCCCATTGTATCTCTAGATTTTTCTGTATTGTATTGAAATGGTTTGTTGGTGCTTTTAGGTACCCATGCGCACACATTACTGCTGTGCATCAGGCGAAATTCTCCGGCGTTTTGCCAGATGTGGATCAGATTCGCTTTGACATCTCACATTTACCTTACCTTTCTCATTCCAGTACCACTTTTGAAATCTCATGTTATAGCCCGAAATTTCTCTCTGCCGTTGTTATTGATGAAGCCATTACGATAATTTTGTTGTAATTTATATATTATATCGGGCAAATTTCATGGCCATAGCACTGATGGTCAATGTTGCCCTGTGATCTTCCACACTTGGTTTTACCCTTTCTTGGTCTTTTTTCAACGGCAAGTTTGGACACAAAAATACGATGTCTCTTCCCGCATATCTGACACCGCACGTTTGCTCTATAAGTTTTAGTCGTATGATTTTTTTCATCAATAAACTTTTCTTCTCAGACAGAGTCATATTATGTGCTTTATAACCATCTTTTGCATCGTGGTTTCTATTACGGAAGATTCAATTGCCTCCATTTAATGCTCCTCCAGCAAGTTGATTAATAACAGTAAATATAGTTTCAGGTTGAAGTAACTTTCTCTCCTACCTTTCAGGCTTCTGTGGGGATACACGGAACCCACTTTGGGGGAGAGTAATGTTCTCTTTTGTTTCTACTTCGTTTTCCGGAAAAAGCAATAGCTACGAAAAGTTATCAAAATACATACTTTCTGTCGGTTTTCTAGTAGGCAACGAAATAGCAGTTCACAAAAACACTCTTAGAAGGTCTTCTGGGAGTGATAATTCAACTAGGGCGAATACAAAAGGCTGCATATTTATCATCGGTCATTCCGAACTCTAACATTTGATTTTAACTGATCATAAAGTTGCATCAGGTCTGTGTTTGTGAGACGTTGTGCATTCTTAATAACCCGAACAGATTCCTAACATTATTCTATGTCAATTCTACGTTGCAAACATTGTACAGTTTTGCCGTAATTATCAGCTTTAGGCCTCTCTGGTCACCTGAATTAGGTACCGGAACCTCTCTCCCTTTTCTAAAACCAGATCGTCATGCATTCTACGGATATGGCTCCAAAAACATAACCAGTCTTTATCTTCACCGCTGAATTCCGTGGAAATATAAGTTTCTTCTTACCGGATTGAAATTATCGTTCAGCATTTCAATGTCTTCACCTGTAATAATTGTTCGACCAGCTGAGGTTTCTCGTTTAATTTGTCGCATTATACTTGCACTTTGTCGTATTCACTTTCATAATGTACGTAATTAATACTGTAAAGGAGCACATCTAAAACTTCGTTATCGACTGTTTCAGTTCAAGAGTCAATCTTTCCGACTTCTAAAAAATTAAACTTTCCTTGTCGGGTTGTGTTTCCGCCATCACTAAGTCAAATGTCTTAGTGAATGCAATACGTAAAGGTTTTTTCATCTTTATGTGTCTGACCATAGTGGCCTACCTACGCTTTTACTTGACATCGAATCGAAATCTGTTATGTTACAGCCGGCACGAATATTCTATTCTGGTTCTTCTCAATACAGACACTTATTATTCATAGACACAGTATTCCGGGCTGAGTGGCTCAGACGGTTGAGGCGCTGGCCCTCTGACCCCAACTTGGCGGGTTCGATCCTGGCTCAGTTCTGTGGTATCTGAAGATGCTGAAGTACGTCAGCCTCGTGTTGGTAGATTGACTGGCTCGTAAAGGAACTCCTGCGGGACGAAATTCCGGTACCTCGGCGTCTCCAAAAACCGTAAAATTTGTTAGTGGGATGTAAAGCAATTATTATTATTATGATTATTATTATTATTATTATTATTATTATTATTATTATTATTATTATTATTATTATTATTATTATTATTATTATTGCCGACCCCGCGGTGTAGGGGTAGCGTGTCTACCTCTTAGCCTGAGGCGCCGAGATTGATTCCCGGCCACGTAAGTGATTTTTATCTGTACCAGAGGGCTGGTGGGAGATCCACTCAGCCTAGGTGATTACAATTGAGGAGCTACCTGACGGTGAGATAGCGGGCCCGGTCTAGAAAGCCAAGAATAACGGCCGAGAGGATTTCGTCGTGCTAACCACGCGACACCTCGTAATCTTCAGACGTTCCGGTTGAGCAGCGGTCGCTTGGTAGGCCATGGCCCTTCGGGGCTGTTGAGCCATGAGGTTTGGAATGTTTGATTTTAATAATTATTATCATGATTATTATTATTATCACAGTAAAAGAGAAAATATGTTATTCAAAGTAAGATTGTATCTTACTCGAAACGGCACATTTCGCTTCAAAAACTAAAGATTGCCAATTCTCTCGCACCAAAGCACATCAGCTTTAAGTTACTTCACTCTGATAGATCCGTCAAGAGGGTAGAACATGACACTCACTTGTAAATTATATTTCAAGAAATTGCAGAATTTCGCGGGGAATTCGACATTATAATTACTTGCTCCATCCGTGAAAAAGAGCAAGTATTGAGTAAATATTATGAAACATGGTGTGGGCTGTGCTGCGTCATGGTCACAAGTTTCCTTTTAACTTGAATGCGGTGTGTGAATGGGGAGAGTTCAAAGACACATCGATGTCTACATCAAAATTCAAATCACTGTCGGTAATGCCTACACTGATTACGAAGCCAGCTGGTGTCTTTTATATCCTTTTCCCCTCGCACAGTCTATTTGTAATTTAATTTCGTTTCAAATTTCTTGTACCATAACTGTGTTAGAGCACATTAAAAGTATTTTATATAGTTCGTTATTTCTCCACGAAATTACTTATACTTTATTTAAATCAATTAACGGGCATGTTCGCTGCTCTCAGACTGGGTAGCCACTGGAACCGAACGCTATAGAAATGAGACGATTCCGATCCGTGACCTTGAATATTTTCGAGAACCCTTGTGATCGCTAGACACATGAACTCTTAAAAACAGATGTGAGATCGAGGCATGGCGCGGTCAATTATCGAATGCCACACTCATAAAAGAGGCTGTCCGTTCCAAAACATGTCTTCTCCAATTAAAAAAAATGAGTATAAACGTAGCATTGTCTTCTTCGTTAGGCGTCAGAACTTCTCTTTTCCCATAAAAATCTGTTACCAAAGTTTGGCTATTGTTCCATAACTCGCCTTATCCACAGCGCTTATTGTTCCAAAACTCGCGTTATACAGTCAACCAATGGAAAATTATTGTTTCAGCAGGTTACTTCACGCTACAATTTAGCTGCAGTTTATGTCATTTGTTCTTGAGCTGTAGTAGTATTTTATACAGTTTTATGCTCAAAATGCAGTGTATTAAGATAGCGGAGGATGACTCAGAAGGTAAAGAGAGAGGAACAAATTGCGGTCCGTATTCCAGAAAAAATTCTAAGGAGAAAAAGAGATGGGCCATGAATGTTACAGCCTAATATTTTAGTCGAGAGTGGCCACCTTTAAAATACAGTGAAACCTCATTCATATATTTCTACTGAGGACAGATGTATTGTGTCAACTTGAGGTATTTTAATTTTGTCTTCATTAGTTAATTATTTAACTTTCTTATTCTGTATCTCAAGTTTGTGATGAGAACGCTGAATACACAAAGCTATATACACATGGGGTTAGCTGAGGTGGTATAGCACTTTCCTTCAGGGATCACTTTGGCTGGTTCGATCTCGGCTCAGTCCGGTGCTATTTGGAGGTGTTCAAATACATTTGCCACGTGTCGGTAGGTTCACCGACACTTAAAAGAACTATTGCGGGACAGCTTTCCGGCACCCTGGCGTCTATGGAAACCATACAAGTAGTTAGTGGGACGCAAATCAAATAACATTGTTATTTATTGTCACAAAGGGTTACCATATTACCAAACTCGACGAGCTTGAAGGTGGTTGTCTCACAACTTTCATCCGTCCCCAGGGTAGATGTTAATAATCTTTTTTGAAGAAACAGAAATTCTTTGTGATGGCTCTCGAGACCATATTCGAGAGTGTATAGCATAATTAACATTGTCAAAATTGATTTTCTATTGTTGGATTTGGTAGTAGCATACAAAAGAATTTCCTCCAACTACTGAGTGTCTATCGAAAGGATATAAATATAATAAATTCACTAGAGTGTTTAGTGTATTAATCAATATCATTATACTGATAGGAGAAAAGGATGCTATTGTGCGAGTGTGTTTTATTATAACATTATAACATCATCATTAATTTCATCTTCATTAGTTCATCTAAGGTTGGCGGCAAGAAGTGCTTCAATACCTAAAATCATACCATGTGACCTACATGAGCCAAAGAGATTTTCCCTCTATTATTACTAAACATCATGAACATTTAATTTATTCGTCGAGAAATAGTAGCAATATAGATTATTATCGGATATCTTTCACATTTTTGGTGAATATGTGGGTCTGCGTTATAATAATAATAATAATAATAATAAAGCTTCTTTATTGTGGCGAAGTTAGGGCTCCCGGCCCTTTCTTACACTTAACCACTTCATGTATATACAATGTATATTTTACATAAAATTTAAACATATGAAATCTTTACAACCTAAAGTATAATTAAAGCAACTAAAGTATCACTAACTAAACTAAGGTGAGTAAAGTATAACTAAATTATATACAGGAACACATTGCAATAACAACCATATTCACTCTCATTCATGCATCCCATTCACACTCAAGAAAGACTGGAAGTGCTTAAAAGATGACGCTGGCAAAGGATTTTAAATTTTGTCTTAGATTTAGCTTCCCTGATGTCATTGGGGAGTTCATTCCACCAGCTCGTGGCGGAGATTGTGAACGATCTGTTGTAGGTTGCGGTTCGATGCACAGGAATTTCTAGCGTACAGCCTGACCGGGTATTGAACAGGTGCAGGGAACTAAGGTAGCGAAATATGGTGGATAGGTAAGGAGGAGTGTTTTCAGAAAGCACTTGATACACCAAAGTAGTTGCGTGGAGTCTACGTCTGTCATTCAGTCGTAACCAAGATAATTGTGTATAGAATGGGGATACATGGGCGTATGGTTGTATGTCGAATGCATACCTGATGCATGCATTTTGGGCACGTTGCAGTCTCATGCTTTGCTCGTTATTGATATCAATAAAAACTGTATCACAGTATCCGAGAATTGGAAACAAGAGTGATTGAATGAGCTTTATTTTCAAGGACCGAGGAAATATATTTTTAAACCGCTTCAGAGGATGCAGGCTTTGATATACCTTTTGGCATACTTTCATCACATGTTGCGACCAGTTCAATGTTTCGCTTATAGCCACACCAAGATTCATAACTGTTTCACAAAATGGAATAATGGTATTGTTTAGTGCCAGGAGGAATTTCGTATTGTTTTAAGACGTGTAAGTTTTTTGAAGTACCAATGATTATTGCTTGCGTTTTAAGAGGATTAATTTTGAGATTGTTACTCAATGCAAAATTACTTATGAGACTTAAATCAGCATTAACTTTTTCTACAGCACTCTGAATTTTATCAGTTCTTGAGTGGTAGTAGATCTGCAGATCATCAGCATAAAGATGATACTTGCAATTTGTAATCGATTTGGCAACATCGTGTAAGTAAATTGCAAACAGCAATGGTCCAAGTACAGACCCTTGGGGGACACCGAGGGGTTTGTTAAGCCACTCAGATCTGCTATTATTTACTTTGACACACTGACGGCGATTTTTGAGGTACGAACTGAAAAAATTTATTGCCGTCTTGCTGAAATATAATGAATCCAATTTTGAAAGTAGCAGTTGAGGAACAACAGTATCAAAAGCACTAGAAAAATCAAGTAGAACCAGTACAGTCACTTGTCGAGTGTCCATTGCCTGTCGGATATCATCAGTTACTTTCAGTAGGGCAGTCGTTGTGCTGTGTCCTTTCTTGAAACCAGATTGGTAAGGGTCAAGCAGTGAGAAGTTAGTCAAGTAAGTGAGGACTTGTTCGTGTACCAAGCGTTCTAGTACTTTGGAAAGGGGTGGGAGAATGGATATAGGGCGATAATCTGATGGTAAACTAGGAGAATTCTTCTTAGGAATAGGAATGACGATACCGTGCTTCCACACATTTGGGAATACTCCCTGAACAAGGCAATGATTAAATATATGCATCAGAATAGGTAATGTGGCACCAATAATATTTTTTATGAAAGATAATGGTATGTCGTCATTACCCGGAGCATCAGACTAGAAACTATTCAACATGGCGCCAACTGCTGCTGTTGTGTGAAACGCCTCTCCAGTAATCTCGTTAATTAGCAAGATTAACAGCCAACAAGTGCCATTTGTGACTTTTTCAGTGTAACTAAACTGTCATTGACCTGAAGCATCATTCAGTATGTCCGCGAAAGAAGCTATTCGTCGTGTAGCGTCTATTGAAGATGTTATGAAGGACTTCCAAGGCCGCCCGGAACACGTCGCAAGCTGCACCTGCCGCGCGGATGAGCTGCAGCGGCTAAAGGCTGAGTTCTCTCAGTTCCAAGAAAAGGTGTCTAGTGAGCTGCAAGACATAACAAAAAAACTGGAATTTACTGAACAGCGCCTCGAACAACAGGCCGAACTGCTTGATGAAGCTGAACAGTACAGCCGGCGGAACTGTTTAGTGCTGCATGGTATTCCAGAGGAGCCGGCAGAGAACGTTTACGATAAAGTTATCAACACGATGACGGGCAAGTTAAATGTAGATATAACTATGTCTGATATAGATCGTTGCCATCGTTTAGGAGTGCTAAAACGAACCACAGCTCAAGTTGTTGCTACGGGTAAGCGCCCTATAATTATAAAGTTCGTGCGTTACCATGACCGGGACAGAGTTTGGAGGGCCAAGCGGCTGTTAAAAGGAACTGGCCTTCTACTGACTGAATCCCTGACAGGTATCAGAAAAACTATTCTAAACAGGGCACGTGATCACTTCGGACTCCGACGGGTGTGGACACAGGACGGCCGCATTGTTGTTTTGAAAGACAATGGACAGAAAATGTTTGTTAGCAGCATGGCACAATTAATAAGCCTTATGTGAGCGACGAGATTGACTAGGAAAAACAATGAGTAATATAATAGCGTATAATGTTTGTGTATGTGAATGTGATAGTGTGTGTGAGAGTGATTGTGTAAATATTTCTGGAGGTGCTTATGAAACAACTAGGGTGAGTAGTTTGAATTTTTCTGTTGACAATGGCTAACGTAAATGAGTCAATTATTTATACCGAACAGCATGTCCGTGATGTCATTGTCGTCCGCCTTCACCCTTACCTTCCCCTTCACCAGCTGTGGCGGGAGACATTCTTAAGGAAATGTTAGCTCCCCACCAACAATATTTTCAGTGTTGTCATATCAATGCACAATCGCTTCTTTGTCACTTTGACGAAATACAGGCTCTATTTAGTAACAGTAACTTGCATTGTATTTGTGTAACAGAGACATGGTTACAGCAGTCACTCAAATCTGATCTCGTAAAGCTGAATAACATGACGTTACATCGCCTAGATCGTTTAAATCGTGTAGAGGGCGGTTGCGCTATATATTGCCGTAGCGACTTAAAAAGTAAAATAATTATGACCTCAGATCCTAAGACTCCATTTCGACCTGAATTCATGTTTGTTGAACTCTTGGTTAATAATCAAAAACTACTGATCGGAGTGGTATACAAGGCGCCGGACATACAACATATATCTGACCTAGAAGTGGCATTATCGAAGTTAACTCCGCTGTACGAAAACATAATCATTCTTGGTGACTTCAATACTAATCTCCTAATTACAAGTAACGAATCAACAAACTTACAAAACCTATTCCATGGCTTGGATTACAATATACTAACACTAGACGCGACTAACCATGTTCACAGAATAAACCACACGTCTCACACACTGATTGACCTTATCATAACAAACAATCCGCAGAAAGTGGTAAAACATGGACAGCTTGCTGTACCAGGTATTTCGACCCACGATCTCATATACTTATGTTACTCTCTCAAGGCACCAAAGTATAAAACCAGGTACATAATGGGAAGAGACTTCAAGCATTTTAATACTGAGATAATACGAAATGAAGCATATCAATTGCCGTGGAATGACATTCTACTGACTAATGACATTGATGATAAGGTTGACAGACTGAACTCTTTAATATTAGGACTGTATGACAAACACGCCCCGAAGAAGCAAATTCGAGTTTCTCACCCTTCGTCTCCTTGGCTAACAAATGAAATTAAGTCGGTCATGGCAAATCGTGATGCTTGGTACAGGCGATTTAGGCGAACTGAAAGCACTAGTGATTTCGAAAATTACCGTATTCTCCGAAATCAAGTTAAGAAATTAATTCGTAACAGCAAGTATAAATATATTCAAGAGATAACAAACAGACGAAATTCAGCACTAATATGGAAACATTTGCATCAGATGGGTATAGGTCGCAGCCTGACCATGCAGACACCCAGTATACCACTTGATGATCTAAATTCTCATTTTACGAAAGCAGCATACACTAATAATGATATTACTGACAATAATGACTATGATGCTAACTATCCTAATAATGATAATAATAATAATAATAATCATCATCATCATCATCATCAACCAGTTGATGACCTAACTGATGATGATATTAACGCCATAAATGCTCATTCCCGAGTAAATCAAGTAAAATTCACTTTCAAAAAAGTTGGGGCGAACGATGTGAAGCGTGTAATTTACTCCCTCAAGTTTGATAATAATAATAATAATATATATATTATATATTATTAATATATCATTAACATATATATTCTTCTTCTTCTTCTTCTTCTTCTTCTTCTTCTTCTTATTATTATTATTATTATTATTATTATTTTGATAAGGCTTTATGATGTGGTAGCGTATAAGCCAATCATGCATTAACTAAACTACAAAACAGAATTAGAAAATCAATTGGGAACGTGAAGCTTTTCATAATTCCGGCGAATTTTAGGAATTTATTGTTGTCACGTATTCCAAAGACTCACTTATTTCGGAATCTGTTGTAAATTTTGGGCACTAAAATATTATTTCACACATGCGGACTAGATCTTTTCAACAATCAAACTAAGTGTTTTCTGGATCTTTTCAATTTTCAAATATTTTTGTCTTGACAGAGGTTCTCTCTGTATAAACATAAAATTATATTTTTCTCTCTGTATACCTTCCCGAAAGATATGACGTATAAACACTGGGTGGAATTTCATGGCATTTCGCACAAAAATATCCTCAGACGAGTCTCTCACATGACTGACTACGTGTTATTTAAGCACCAGCTGTCGTATCCCGCTTCACTCGGTTTAAGCGTTACAAAGGCTCCACATTTTCTAAAAGCCCTCGCCATATATAATATCACACATATTGATAATAGTATTATTTTTTGCTTTACGTCCCACAAACTACCTTTACGGTTTTTAAGACGCCCTGGTGCCGGAATTAAGTCCCTCAGGAGTTCCTTAATGTGCCAGTAAAGATACCGACACGAGGCTGACGTATTTGAACACCTTCAAATACCACCAGACTTTGCCAGGATCGAACCTGCCAAGTTGGGGTCAGAAAACCAGCGCCTCAACCATCTAAGCCACTCAGCCCAGCACGCACATACTGACAATTAGGCCTAATATTATTACATAGAATTCAAAATCGTAAGTCACAGGGTCATATGTGCACTCTCCGTGGGCCTTCCAGTCACTACGTTCGCAATAATCTAGTATTGTGGTCCCCACTTTCTTTCCACTCATATCAGAGACATATCAACATCGCGGTAAGGACACCGTGGTCATAGCCTCTACATGCAAAACCTATGAGAGAAATTCCAATACCATCAGGGTTTCACCTGGATCTCATACCTAAAGCATCTGCGGCTGTCTCTGTGCGAAGAGTAAGAACGTTTCGTTTCTAGTTTGAGATACTGGAATGGTATCCTTGATATACATGTCACCAATGTGTTTTGAATATTCTGCACTGAGCTGTAGTCTGTATTCGTTTGTGACAATATGTGTCCGTGATTTGTGTCTATATAGCTAAACCGATTGTATTAAGTAAAACCCATAGTACTTGTCTCTTTTATTCTTCCAATATAATTCTAGTAGATTAACAGAGTGGCATGAATAGATGGAGGATCATCGCTACGGTTTAATTCTCGTCCGCGCTATTTTTGTTTGGATATAAATAAGGATTTAAAGAGGTATTAGTTCAAAATGATCCTATTCATGTGAACGTGTAGCAATAATTCAGATACAAATATTATCCCTAAAATGGTTTATTTTTAACAATCCGAACTAGAATGCTATTACACATTGTTATCCATTATCTGGGCTGTATTTTAAGAGTGAAAATAGGACGCAAAGAAAGTTTACAGATCAGGAGAGAGCGTACCCCAATTGGAGTATGACCCCAGTGTATGGTACCCACATCAGGATTACTTGATACGTGGATTGGAAACGTTCCATAAGAAAGCAGAACGAATTGTTCGGTGATTTCCGACAAAAGAGCAGCGTTACGAAAATGTTGCAAACTTAAGGCTTTGAGGATTTGGGAACAAGGGGAAGAAATGCTCGACTAAGCAATATTTTCCGCCCTGTCAGTGGAGGGATAACGTCGAATAATATTAATAGACGAATACAATTGAGTGGATTTTTAAAAGGAGGAAAGACCATCGTATGTAGATAAAACTCGAATTCAAGGGAACAAATTGGGGTAAATATTGCTTTATAAGAGGAGGAATTAGGGACTAGAATAGTTTATCAACGTAAATGATCGATACATTTCCAAGATTTTTAGTTCTTTGAAATCATTTAAGAATTAGTAAGCAATTGATAGACAATCTGTCCCCTGGGTGACAAGTCTAAATACAGATCTATGACGAATGAATGTACGTGATGTATGCTATAAATACTTCGTAAAAACTGAAATATTTTCTCAGATACAAAGGATGGTTTACGAGAGGACGATAAATTAATGCAAAGGTATATACTGAACACGCTTTATATAAATACATTATCATATTATATTTAGCCTAACGCTAATGGAACACCTTTTCTTGAAAATGATTATGAATGAATCTTTTGAAATATGGAAAGATCAGGGAAAAGATCAGCCAAACAGATTGTTATATTAATGTGATAGGGTACAATAAAGCATTCGGAATACATGAATAAGTTCTTCACGAATATACTTCCTCTAGGAAAGTTAATTTCGTTGTCACTGAGTCAACGGATACATACCACTAAATGCGGCTTGAGTATTTTAACAATACTTTTTCTGTACAGGCGTTAGCTGGGAGTAAACACATACCCAACTACCTCTTCATCATGCCTTGCCTGCTTCAGTATGCGTCGCCATCGGTTTGTGATGTTCCCGTACAACCACATAAAATTTGGTGGGGCTATATGAGAATCCAACAATCTCCAAGATTATGGCGTAACGGATATTAGCTAACCGAAGACTTTCACAAACCTCTGAGGTATGAGTGGAGGGTAGTTTGGGAAACTTTGTCGTATTTTCTACACTCAAAATAATAACTTCACTTACCTATACATACTTATCTTAAGGCTGCATGCAAGTGTGGGCGAACAGAGTCACACAGAGTTTCACTTTAAGCTTCTCCTCTGACCTCATATTCTCATTCCCGACATGTCGGCTCTCGTTCCCATGCGGTAACTACATGAGTCGCTGTCAAGAGGAAACCGCGTTAAAATGTGCAGAATGAAGTAAGTGAACTGCATGTCATTAGTGGCTGTAACTGCGGTGAAATTAACTGGACGTTTTCGCGTAAAAGAGATGTTCTTCAGCGTGATGGAACACCGAGATAAATTGCTGGGGATAAATGAGTGATTTAGTGGACTGACGAGGCCTGTGAGGGGTTGATGGACCTCGTGAAATGGCTCGAATAACCAAACTTGTTACTCTGCCTAGAAGCTCGTTAATTGGGATTTTGCGTGAAAACTTGAGAGCGGCAAAATGCCTACCACGCACACAGATCGAACTTGAAATTAAACATCAGTTCAAAAGTAGAATTTTAAATGCTTGTAATAATCGGGATAATTTAATATATATATATGATTAGCTATGTTGTAACTTATAGGATTAAATCAGTTCACTCAAAGAAAATAAGATAATGTGTTCTAATCATAACTGATTCTCTGTGAGGTACACGACAAAATTGACTGTTGACCAAGCAAGCTTCCATGGAAAGTACGATAAGTATAAGTAGATGGATGAATGATTGAAAGATAAAATGAATGAATACACCGCTGTCCAATACGGATGCTTACAAACTTGGAAGTTCGTACGATCTCGACAACGTGATTAACCCACTGGAGATCTTTCCTTCTGTTAACACCTAAGTACTATTACCTACTATTACCTTACGTTTGATCCCGTATACCATCATTCCATCGTCTGATGTCCATTTCACAGTATTGTCGAGGTCTCTTTGTGGTCACTCATAATTCTGTAATTTATTTATTACTGTATACAGTGTAACATCATCCGAAAAAAATTCGTATTTATGATTACAGCTCTTTACTCATATGAGTTATATGCCTGAAAGAGCCTTAAGGCAATTCCCTGCAGGACCGCTTCTTAATCGTTACAGAATAAGGTAATGCCTAAAATATTCTAATTTTCTGAGTTCTCTGTTCTAGAAATTTAGCCAGCCATGCTAACATGGAAACTACACGTCTCAACGCCTTACTGCATGGATTTAACCAGAAAATAATGCGCTGGCGAAACAGATTTTTAAATAATTTGACAGACGAGCAATTTAACCATGAGATTGACATTTGGTGTGAGTTCTTGGCTTCAGCGATTGATTTAATCCCTGGCCCCAAATATCCGTCACGGAAATACTACCAGTACAGGAAATATAAACACACCACGGACAATCAAAGGAAATGCAAACAACAATCAATCCTGATCTGTTTTAAATTCCAATGCTGAAAATTTAAGTCCTTCGAATGAAATATTCCATCATTCTTCTGAAATTCTCCGGCAACCTAATGACATGATTCGATCGAATACCCACCACACACAAGTGATATTGATAGGGAACGAATTGACATATTATTTAATGACACTATAAGCCCAGATGAAACCAACTTTGCTGTAAATCATATAGCCGTAGACACATCAACCGGTCCAGACCACGTCCTCGTCAGAGTTATCAAAGCCAGTATTGCAGTGGACATAATATCTCACACTGCCACACGTATGTAGAAAATTTGGGTTGTGCCTTCCAACCTCAAAAAGGCAGGACTGTTCTAATCCATAAAGGGGGTCGATGACCTGCGATGTTAGGCCCCTTTAAGCAAACAAGCATCATCAGTCCATAAAGATGGAGATACACTCAATATAAAGAACTAGAGACCTATCACAATCGTTTCAGTGATAAGAATAATCAATGAGCGTGTCCATTACAGGCATCTCCGTGAATATGTTTTCTTAAACCCTGATCAACGAGTATTTACCAACTCCTCTGGAACGCAGATCAGCATTGCGATACTCAAAAAAAGCCAATCAAACTACTATATTCTTGGATATTCAGGAAACCTTTGACAACTCTGGTCATGCTCATTTAAATAAGACACTAAAGGCGTTACCAATTCAAACCAAATTTGCGAATTTAATCATGAATCTGCAAACGGGAAATGTCACATAAATTCAAATGCAGGGAAGAAAACAAGACCTCTCGTGAAAACTAGGGGAGTTATGCAAGGTTCTGCTCTGTCGCCAATCCTGTCTAATCTCGCCATCAATCGTATTAAAGGATGACCTTAGCGAAACGTGGATATCTACCCACTATGTCTTTCAATTGAGTCCAAGTCATGAAGCTCTAAGTTTTGCTGATGATGTAGTTATTATTAGAACATATTCTGAGTCAGCTTTATTATTTCTCATGTGGCCACACATCAATTACAAGGTATTGGACTTAACATCAATGTTGGGAAATGTAAAGGAATATGCATCAAACCTGGTCACCTATCAGAAGAAAAAACTATTCACGGCAAATGAAAACCGGGTATCATGTCTGAAGAAAAAAGAATATGTATTTCGGTGTAAATTTCTGCAATGAAATTACTCTCCAGTATGTCGAGGTCTTAAACAAGCTCAAAACCAGCATAGAGCTCCTCATTTCTTCACCGCTTTCGCATTCCAATAAATAAAAATTAATCATAAGCACTTCATTCTCTCTCAGTTTAGTATATAAATTTCAGACAGTAGCATCACAAAAATTTCTGGTGAAATTTATAAATGACGCCGATATTATGGCTAGGGGAACATTAAAAGAAATTTCGCAACTTCCCATGGATGTCCCGAATGAAATTTAAAGGTCTGGGTTTATTTTATGCATCATGGGAAATATATCTGAAACATATTAATGCATGTACAATGTTGTACTCTTCCAATAACGTTTTTTACACTCAACGAGGAGATTATGTCAAGAAATCAGCGCGAGTTTCGCAGCATTGAATGTAGCAGAAACAGAATCTATTCGAGACAAGAGGCATGGTTTTGTAGATAAAAGGGAAGATCGACTTGAACTGAGGAGAGTTTTTGACATCTGGAGCAAGAAAAAGCATGAAGGCAAAGGTGTAGTCCTATTTAAACAGTACACCCCAGCGAACACATGGATTCGTGATAATATAGGATTGCATTGTAACGAATGGCGTGCAGGCAATAAAAATGAATGCATGAATGCCAAAGTCTCTGTTGTGCGTACTGTACCTGACAGATCCCACGGCAACAGAATCTGTCGGCGCTTCAACAGAGTGTTCGAAACACTTTCACACGTCCTGGGAGCCTGTCCACATGGTGATTTACTACGCACCTCACGCCATAACATACCCAGATCAATGAAAGCTAACGCCTTGAGAGGACAAGGTTATAATGCCAATGAAGAAGTAGACGGACTCTCCAACAGAGAAAGCAACCGACACATCGATATTTTTGCTTTTAAGCCAATCTGTTCTGTAGTTTTCATCGTTGATCCAACAATTAAATCTGAGACCAACGAAAACCAGCCAAAAGAGGTCGATGCGGAAAAAGGAAGAACTTATGAAGAGACGGTTCACTTCTATAAGCAAAAGTGTAAGTTCTTATCCATCTCTCTGAAATGAAATGAAATGTCGTATGGCTTTTAGTGCCGGGATATCCCAGGACGGGTTCGGCTCGCCAGGTGCAGGTCTTTCTATTTGACTCCCGTAGGCGACCTGCGCGTCGTGATGAGGATGAAATGATGATGAAGACAACACATACACCCAGTCCCCGTGCCATTGGAATTAGCCAATTAAGGTTAAAATCCTCGACCCGGCCGGGAATCGAACCCGGGAGTCTCTGAACCGAAGGCCAGTACGCTGACCGTTCAGCCAACGAGTCGGACATCCATCTCTCTAATAGATTTGATTTTAGGTGCTCGAGGAATCATACCTACATTCTTGTCAACTTTCGCAAAACCTTTCGACTGAATAGAGATTTCATCTATAACTTCGCCATTACTACTCAAGAAGTCCATCATGATATTCAAGAACCATGTTTGTGGACCTCAGGTAAATGTTTGACGTGCCTCACTCTTTTGCGTACTCTTAACCTCATACTATCTCACGTATCTATCTGTATCCATTGTTTTTGTTATGGTACTCCTTGTCCTGCAGCTGTTGCAGGAAGATCTTTTAATACAGAAAAATGCATTTAGCCACCGATACACTCATTTGCCCACTGCAATTTCTCATCGTTGTCAGTATTTTCGAATGTTCTACTTCATCAAACAATTGTATAGGTCAATAGCGGCACTGTCCATTTGACTTCCTTAATCGAAGCTGTCTCCTATTTCTTACTGGAACCCTACAAGTTGAGCTCCAGTAGAATAAATTTTCTTAAACCTGAACTGCCTTCTATAAAACCAGACAGTAATTTCACAAATATGTTCTAAGGAATGCTTCACCGGAGCTCACATGCAACAAATGTCGAGCTGACAGGCCTGTAATTATCTGCTTTAGGCTATGTTTATCACCGTCCCGTTGTATGCAGCATGTACTATAGAAACTCTCAATTTATTTTATATAGCACATTCATGCAAACAGTGATCATGTAAGTTCTTCAGATATGGTATACTACTAGTGCTAATAATAATAATAATAATAATAATAATAATAATAATAATAATAATAATATACGGAACGTTAAATCAACAATTACAGCAGATCTTTAATTTCTGATTGTATAGTTTATAAATTATTTAAGTACTTTTGTTAGCTATCTACAATGCCTAACAATATTATTATAAACATCTTCATCATAAACTTTCAGCCTTCACTTTACAAGCCTCTAATAATGAACCAAACGCTTCCACAACCCTCTACTTCAACTAGCCTTACGCCATCATTTGCTTATACAGCTCTTATCATTAAATCATTAAGAACTGAGTCTAATCATCTCCGCCATGGTCTCCCTCCACTTCTCCTAACCTATCTGGCCAAGGACAGTATCCTCCCAGGTTACCAATTCAATTCGACTCACATGATCCCACGAAAGCCTATGTATGCGTACGGTTTCAACCACTGAATTTATACCTATGTTAGCCTTCTTCTCCTCATTCCGAGTACCCACTTGTCATTGTTCCCACATGCTTTTGTCAGCAAAAATTCTCGCTTTCATTTTTGTTTCTTCCGTCTTATTCCTGAATCCACTCAGTTTTCACATCCGCACATCAGATCTGCTCTGAAAATAGACAGATGTAAAGATAGTTTCTTCCTAGCACTGAGTTCATTCTGGCAAAATAACGTTAATGGCAACTGTGAGCTTAAGACATTAGGCTTAGCTGCAACTAGACTTATTATCACTTAGGAACCTATCATAATACTCATCCCAGATAATTTAAATAACCCACGTGATCTAGTTTTGCATTGCCGAATTGACATTGAGATTTCCCTATTTTCTCCCTATCGACACCCACGTGATCTAGTTTTGCATTCCCAATCTGGCATTCAGATTTCTCAAGTTTCTCCCTATCGACACCATTTGCCTTGAAAATGCTAATTACCCGGCGAGCTGGCCGTGAGGTCAGGAGCGCGTAGCTGTGAGCTTGCATCCGGGAGATAGTAGGTTCGAACCCCACTGTCGGCGGCCCTGAATATGGTTTTCTGTGGATTACCATTTTCACACCAAGCAAATGCTGGGACTGTACCTTAACTAAGGCCACGGCCGCTTTCTTCCCATCCCCAGGCCTTTCCTATCCCATTGTCGCCATGAGACCTATCTGTGTCGGTGCGACGTAAAGCAAAATACCCCCCAAAAATGCTAATTTTCAAATCGTACTCGCTCTGATTTAATTTCAAGTTCTATTATCTTTATAAATAAAATCGTAACGACCATGTGTCTGCGCATTGAATATTTTGGTGTAATTTTCGTGCAGTTATCCGTTTCAGGTGTAATAATGACCATCTGCATATTGTTTTGCTTTGGTGTCTGTCGGTTTGTCTGTTTGTCTGAGTTCTTATAGCTGGATATATTTCTACTAAACTTCATATTTAGAATCCACCTGTCCTTAGGTACGTTTTAGGGCCAATATTATTTCTAAATCCCTGAATGTAGTGGGGTTTATAGGATGGTCGAAAGAGTTGTTTTATCCTCACACAAAATATGCATGACCAACCTTAATAGAAATCTACCAGCATTAATTGAAATCAATTTCGAAAACGTTTTTGTCATGAGTCCCTTTTCTATATGAGGATTAATAAGGGAGATATCATCAGCAGAGTCTATTACAATGTGTAATCAAGAAGCAGGGAGAAATTTTCACAATTTTGGACCAGGAACTGTACCGTTCAATAAACTATGTGATCATCCTCAGTCTGTCTCTTACTTTGTTCAGCTTTATCGTACTTCACTAAATAACTAAATTGCTAGTATTACATAAAATGAAATGCACTCATCAGTCATCATTCATTGATTTGCGATATGAACTATTGGTGGAATACATTTTTGGTTCAGAAAGTTACTGCAGCTAGTCCAGGATGTATTATTTATGTTTCATAGTATACAAGGATCATAATTTTGACTAAAAGGTATGAGAGGGATTCAATTAGGCTGAAATGATGTGAGCAGTTTAGCCCATTCAGTCGGCTTTGTTATCATGACAGACTGTGCTGAAAAACAGCCGTGTTGGTAAGTAGGTTCTACTGATTTATTTTAGTAATGAATGACCCGATTTCAGGTAAAATTTTAGAGGGGTGTTATTCACCATCTTAAATGTGAGGATAGTTATTTCAGTAATTTAGACATCACCTTTAATTAATTTTAAATGCGAATTCCGGTTTGTACTTGTAAAGTTTGGAATTGAACACTGAAGTAGAAAACAGCAATATCTCAAAATATAAACGAAAATCTATATATATATAAAATAACTTGTCCTGACTGACTGACTGATTCATCATCGCCGAGCCAAAACTACTGGACATAAAGAAATGCAATTTTGGGGATATATTCATATTAGGATGTAGGTGCTCGCTAAGAGAGGATTTTTGGATATTCCGTCTCTAAGGGGGTGAAAAGGGGGGTGAAATTTTAAAATGAGTGTATCTATATCTCAAAACTTTTAAGGTTTACAGATGTAAAAATTGGTATTTAGAATCTTCTTTAAAAATAAGGAAACACGTATTTTTTTGTTTTCAGAAAATTCCAATAGGAGGGGTGAAAAGGGTGAAAATGGGGAAAAATGGGTTGAATGCCTTTAATCAGGATACCGGTACTTATATCTCAGAAACGGAAGATATTACAGACCTGAAAATTGGTACTTTTGATCTCTTTTAAAAATAAAGAAACACGTATTTTTTGTTTTTGGAAAATCCAATTAATGGGAGGGTGAAAAGGGGGTGAATTTTTAAAATGAGTGAATCTATATCTCCAAACTTTTAAAGTTTGCAGATGTAAAAATTGGCATTTAGAATCTTCATTAAAAATAAAGAAACACGTATTTTTTCGTTTTCGGAAAATCGCAATAGGAGGAGTGAAAAGGGGTGAAAAAAGGGTTAACTGCCTTTAATGAGGCTACTTATATCTCAGAAACTGAAGATATTACAGACCTGAAAATTGGTGTTTGGGATCTCCTTTAAAAATAGAGAAACACGTATTTTTTTGTTTCTGGAAAATCCAATTAAGAGGGGGTGAAAAGGGGGTAATATTTTAAAATGAGTGTATCTATATCTCAAAACTTTTAAAGGTTATAGATGTGAAAATTAGTATTTGGAATCTCCTTTGAAAATAAAGAAACATGTATATTTTGTTTTCGGAAAATCCTAATAGGAAGGGTGGAAAAGTCTGAAAAAGTTGTCCAACGCCTTTCATGAGTCTACTTATATTTCAGAACCTGAATATATTACAGATCTGAAAATTGGTGTTTGGGATCTCCTTGAAAATAAAGAAAAACGTATTTTTTGTATTTGGAAAATCCAATTAATGGGGGGGGGGTGAAAAGGGGGGTGATTTTTTAAAATGAGTGTATCTATAACTCAAAACTTTTAAAGTTTGTAGATGTAAAAATTGGTATTTAGAATCTCTTTCAAAAATAAAGAAACACGTATTCTTTCGTTTTCGGAAAATCCCAATAGGAAGGGTGTAAAAGGGTGAATAATGGGTTGAATGTCTTAAATGAGGCTACTTATATTTCAGAACCTGAAGATATTACAGACCTGAAAATTGGTATTTGAGATCTACTTTAAAAGTAAAGAAACACGTATTTTTTCGTTTTTGAAAATTCCAAATATTGGAGGATGAAAAAGGGGGGGGGGGGTGATTTGTTAAAATGAGTGGGTCTACATCTTAGAACTTTAAAATTTACAGATTTAAAAATTGGTAGTTAGAATCTCCTCTAAAAATAAAGGAACACGTATTTTTTTGTTTGCTGTAAATCGCAATAGGTGGGGTGTAAAAGGGTGAAAAATGGGTTGAATGACTTTAATGAGGATACATATATCTCAGAAACGAATGATATTACAGAACTGAAAATTTGTATATGGGATCTCCTTTATAAATAAAGAATCACGTATTTTTTTATTTTTTGGAAAATCCAATTAATGGCGGGTAAACAGGAGTGACAAATTGGGGTGAATTTTTTGAAAGACTATATCTACAGAATATCTTGGAAACGTAAAATGTTACAGACGTAAAAAGTGGGTGTTTGGAATCTCCTGTAAATGTAAAGAAACATAGGTGATTTGTTTTTGGAAACTTCACTTAAGGGGAACTCAAAAGGGGAGAAATTTTAAAATGAGAATTTTTACAGTATATCTAAAAAAACTTAGCATGTTACAGAAGAGAAAAATGGCATTTTTATCTCTATTAAACATAAAGAAACGTGTATTTTTAGTTTTCGGAAATACCACTTGGGTGGAGGGGGGGAGGTAAATGTGACTGAAAATGGTGTGGAATTCTTTTAATTACGCTACTGATATCTCAAAAATGAAGGAATTACAGACGTGATATATGATATTTGCAATCTGCTTTAAAAGTAAAGAAACACGTATTCTCGGAAAATCCAATGAGGATGTGTGTGTGTGTGTGTGTGTGTGTGTGAAATAATTGAAAATTTAATTGACTTAATTGTATGAGAATACATACATCTAATACAAACTAAAGCTGTTACAGACGTGAAAATTCGTATTTGGATCTCCTTTAAAAACAAAGAAAAACGCGTTTCTGGGAGGAAACCATCTTGGAGGGCGGGAGTGTAAAGGAGTCGAATTCCTTTCATGAGGACAGATAAATCAAAAACTGAAGAAGTTAGAGTCGTGATAATTGGTATTTAGAAGATCCTTTACTATTAAAGAAACACGTATTTTTTGCGGGAATATTCACTTAGTGGGGGTGGGGAGTAGTGTGAAATGAAGTGAAAAAATAAATTATTTTTATGGGGATACTTATATCTCAAAACTGAAGGTAATAGACGTGAACATTGGTGTTTGGAATCTCCTTTAAACATAAAGAAACAAGCCTTCTTTTAATTTTTTGGGGGGAGGGGAGTGGGTGGCGGTAAATGAACTTAACGGTGGTGGGGTGTAGAAGGAGGTGAAACCTATTGATCTTACTGTTCTTAATGTACTTATAAGGATCCTCCGTTGCTCAGGCGGCAGTGCGCCGGCCTCTCACAGCTGGGTTCCGTGGTTCAAATCCCGGTCACTACATGTGTCATTCGTGCTGGACAAAACGGAGGCGGGACAGGTTTTTCTCCGGATACTCCGGTTTTCCCTGTCATCAGCCATTACAGCAACACATAATAATAATAATAATAATAATAATAATAATAATAATAATAATAATAATGTTCCGGACCGTCGTCAGTTGTGCGGACTGCGCTGGAAACGGCTCCTGGACTGGTAATGACTAAGAATGCAGTCCGGCCGCGGGTTTAGTGCCGCCAAGGCACCCAATATGACACCACGCCGGTTCTCCTGAAGGATTTTATCCATATTAAAAATGATTATAGGAAAATATGGCAAAGATTTAGGGACCCAACTGACCGGGAGGAATACCTGAGCCTAGCCCGGGAAGTACGAAATCGATTGCTGGAAAGGAAGATTTAAAAATGGGAGGAAACATGCCGAAATCTAATAGAAAACGAGTCAGATCGGGAATTTTGGTGGATTCTCGCCGAAAACGAGTCAGATCGCGAATTTCGGCGGATTATATATCTAAAACAATAAGCATTCAATTATAAATTTCAGTATAATACCGTAGCGAAGCACGGGTATCTTGCTAGTATCATATAAAATAATAACCGAAAGTAAATGTCGCTCTTTAGAAGTTATTGTACCGGTCATTTCAAACTTTACATCTCCTTATAATTTGGTATTACAAGTTTGGATGTATATCATTCATACATTTTTATTTATTTATTTCTTTTTATGCCTCTTTATGTGGCGAAGTTAGGGCTCACGGCCCTATCTTACACTTAACCACAACATACAGTACGGGGCCGATGACCTTCGATGTTAGGACCCTGAAAACAATAAGCATCATCATCATCAACATACAGTGCATAGTTACATAATTTGGAAAAAATAACACTATTTAAAGTTTCTAGAAACTACCTAAATTAATGGAGTAAACTAGTATTATAACTGTTAATTCTTAAATGATTAATATTATCTATCTAGAGCCTCCGTGGCTCAGACGGCAGCGCGTCGGCCTCCCACCGCTGGATACCGTGGTTCAAATCCCGGTCACTCAATGTGAGATTTGTGCTGGACAAAGCGGAGGCGGGACAGGTTTTTCTCCGGGTACTCCGGTTTTCCCTGTCATCTTTCATTCCAGCAACACTCTCCGTTATCATTTCATAGCATTTATCACTCATTACTAAATCACCTTGGGGGTGGCGACTCCATTGTAATAACAGCCTATATATGTTTCATTCATTTCATATCTGACCCGGTCAATGACTGGAAAAAAGGTTGTAGGTTTTCATTTTCATTATCTATCTACGAGTACGTCAGCTAACAATAGTTCTACAGTATAGTTGCTCTCATTCACTCTAACATTCACACAAGCTGTTCGCGTATTTAAGAGGTAATCTCGACAAGACAATTTAAAGGAGGCTATTGAATTGCTATTACGTATACTGACAGGGAGAGTGTTCTATAGCCTTGCCCCTGACACCTGGAATGAGTAACTGTACACAGATGAGTGATTAGCAGGTATCATAAGAGTATAAGTCCACCAGGTATTATGTCCATGGATAGATGAGAGGAAGTTAAAATTTGAGGATAAATATTCAGGTGTAAATTCGTTCAGAAGTTTAAAAAATAGTGTCTCAGTATGTAGGTTTCTTATTAATAGATTTTCAGCCAGGATAGCTTCTCATAATAAGGGTAACTATGCATCCTTATGTTCTAAGAGAATTTAAATCGTATGCAAGAACTCATTGCCATTTGAAGTTTCACAGTTTGTTCTACACTTGCATCGGTTAGTACATCACAGTACCAAATGATAGGAAAAAGGAGAGTTTGAAAAGTTTTATTTTCATGCTACGTGGAAGAGAAGCCTCCGTGGCTCAGACGGCAGCGCGTCGGCCTCTCATCGCTGGATACCGTGGTTCAAATCCCGGTCGCTCCATGTGAGATTTGTGCTGGACAAAGCGGAGGCGGGACAGCTTGTTTTCCGGTTACTCCAGTTTTCCCCGTCATCTTTCTTTCCAGAAACACTCTCCATTCCCATTTCACAGCATCTATCATTCATTAATAAATCACTTTGAGACTGGCGACCCCATCGTACTAATAGCCTATTCCTGCTTCATTCATTCCATCCCTGACCCGGTCAATGACTGGAAAACAGATTGTAGGTTTCATTTTTAGGGTGTGAGGAGATGCATATACCTTTCCGCAGACACTTGTCATGTGGTCATTCCAGTTCAATGTGTCATTCACGACAACGCCTAGGTTTTTACAGACTTCTGAAAAGGAGTATATATTCAATGTCCCCCTGTGACTATTATTATTTTGTATTATTTCATTGGACGATTCCATACATTTAGCCTAATAGTGGTTATTTCAAAATCTGACTGTGGAAAATTCCCCAATGGAATATTCGGATGTCACGAAAAACATGTTTTACACATTTAAACTTCACATCTGGTAATGGGCATTTTGAATTGGTATTTGAATTCGCAATGCGTAAAAGTCTTGCTGTGCCAGGTGTTACTCATGTATATTCATATCGTACAGCACACATCCGCTCGTCATCATTTATCATTAAAGGTATGTTCATGACACTATGTCTGGACTGAAGATACATATTATTTTACAAATATGGGGAGAGTTGAACATGGGATTTGTCATGCGAAACGGTTTATATGAGCCTACAGTTCTTTCATGAATAGCAAAGAGCTTGTGATTGTCTCGTCTAGGTTTTATGTCATTGACCAAACATTCGTTCTTCTCTGATTAACTTGTTGATAAAACGTGACCATTTTACGCAAAGGTAAATATATTTCACATTCTTTTGTTGTCTACAAAATCAATACGTTCGACAATTGATAAAAATTTACCACTAAACGATATATAAAAAATAAGCCTACGCAAATGCACATAATATGGAACATTCTTTTAAAACTACTTTGTATTGTTCAAATTACTGCGATATAAATAGCACAGCTGAAAGGCTTCCCATGTCCTAACCGATTTGACCTATTTTCTTCCATACCTCTATGGTTTTATTTTAAGTAAAGCAAATTCATCTTATAATCCAGCTCCTTGGCTGAATGGTTAGCTTACTAGTCTTCGGTTCAGAGAGCCCCTGGTTCAATTTGAGACCGGGCCAAGGATTTTAACTGTGTATGGTTCATTCCTCCGATTCGGAAATGGCGCGTTTGTATTCGTCTTAATATACTTATCCTGGCACTCGCACAATACACACCACTACCAAGCACCACAGAAACACAAGGAGAGTAAATAATTCATTCCATATAGGTTTGTCGTCACGAAGGGCATCCAATCGCAAAATTGGGATAAATCTATATTTAGTACCGAAGCCAATAGATTCCATACACTACAGTGGCATTCGATTTATCCCCTGTGGACGGCAACCACCTTCCATTTAAGTTACATCAGCACAGGATTGAAATACCCACATTAAATGTAATTATTAAATATCGTCATTTCACATCGTTTGTTCCAGAATCATTAAACTAATGAGCTACCGATCATCCCTCAAGTCAAAATTTCATCACAGAAGAAAGCAGTGCAATGTAATGGCTTCAACTATTCATGCCCTCAGCTCTATACTTGGCCACCTTTCTCCCAGGAATTAAACTAGTATTCATTTTTAGTGTAGGCTCCAAGTGGGATGAAGCTGATAGCTCTTAGCCCGGCTATCTTTGCCCCACCCAATCCCACCCAACCCCGCCCCTCCAGGAAGTACCTGGTACTTATTTTAGGTGTAGGCTGAGGGAGCCTCAGGGATATGAGCCTCTCCACAAGTGGAAATATTTCTCGACTTCCTGATGCGAAATGCAACCCTCGTCGATCTGAGTGAGCCAAGTATGCCTTTAAAGTGTCGGCTTGACCTTGTATGAAAGGGAATTGAGCCATCCAAGTAATGGTCACGCGTAAGTTAGATTATGTATGGTCATCGGATAAGAACTAGTGTATTCAAGGTGTTATGACCATTCTTATTTACTTTTATTTATTTTTCTTTTAACTCGATGAATAGATTAATGTATTTACTACCATTGCAATTACTATATTTCGAAAAAAGTATAATTAAAGCTAAAACACTGATTCTGCATTTAATATCTAAAGATAGCAATAGGTAATTGAAGTAGTTGAACCTCAGAAGTTTGTGTATGCTGTAGCTACAAGTATGAACATCAGGATAGTATGTCAATTGAGACTCACGCTATAATTATATTACTGTGTATGAATGCTATCCTTATTGACAATTACTTAAACAATAGTCGAGAAATCAAAGTTGTATTCATTTCTCGAAATCAGTATGAGAAAATGCCCTATATGTTTTGAAATATAGTATATTAAATGGCTAAATATAATGGAAATTTGTAAGAAATGGCTTGTATATAAGAACATTCAGCATTCAGTCCGACAGTTAAATTGTTAGCACACGCAATTATTTTATTTCCACACGTGTGCAGAAATATATTAACCTCTACACCTATGTAAAGTTGTTCATTCTCACGAGTTTGGCACTTGTCGATCAATGTCCCTCCCCCTAGATGAACCAGTAGGTACCGCACAATAAGACTGGCCTGATAAGTAGGTCGTGAGGACTGTAATCTACTCTAATGTAACCTATACAGGGGAAATGTGTGCAATGGAGATGGCTGATAGCTGTAGAAGTGACGTTCAAGGTGATATTGGAAAAGAATATTAACAATGTCGTGGACCTAAACCGAACTCATGAATCCATTCACAAATAGCTAGGCGTCAGAACTAGACTGTCGATCTTATCAGGCAAAAACAACTCAAGTACTTTAATAGCATTACCAAGAGACCAGAGGCAATGGAATGATTCATAATAAATGTTAAAGTTTACAGCCGAAGACCGAGAGGGCGTGTGCCATCCCGATGGATCGAGGTGAGACTAAAACTAGCAATGCAGAGAGTCGTAGAGGCAGGGTGCCAACAGAATTACAGCATGATAACCTTACGTAGGTTTGAACTGAGAGGCAGTAATCGTAGAACATATTAGTGGAACAGAATATGGTGTTCATTAACATTAAATGATGTCGTGTTCTTAATGAACTAATTTTAACTATCTGTAATGAATAATTTTGATTCACTAGCTTTTCTATACCCTCAATATATGTCAGTTTCTATGAATTGTGTCTTAGAAACACATGTAGACGGTGGATTGTGAACGTCGAAGGACGAATTAGTTAGAATTCAACCGAAGGTGTATAGGCCTATAATTTTCCATTTATTGAACCTGAGGAAGGTAGTGACGTTGGCGACTGTATACCGACTATTTATAAATACAAGGTGATCACTTAATATTCAATAGGCCCATTTTCAATTATTAGGTCTACCAATGATTTTAAACCTCAAATTTACTTCTGAATTCACAGTCAATTTTGCAGCAAAATTTGCTCTCGTAAAGGATGAGCACAAAATAATTTTCATTTTCTTCAGATTACTCGTCCGACTTCGTGGTTGAATTACCAGTATGTATTGGGCCGATAACCTGGGTGTCGGGCCCTTTAAACAATAATGATCATAATCAGTTATCGGTACGTGTTTTATTCTGCCTTTATCCTATCCTCGAACAACCCCACCACCCACACATCACTTCCATATACTACAGTGGCTTTTTCCTCTGTGGACGACACCCCACCATCCGTTTAGAGTTTCGTCTGCACCAGGTTGAAATACCCACAAAAAATTATTATTAAATATCGTCACTTCACATCGTTTGTTCCAGCATAATTAAACCAATGAGGTATCAGTCATCCCTCAAGTCAAAATTTTAGCACAGAAGGAAGCAGTGGAAGGTAATGGCTTCAACTATTCATGTCCTCGGCTCTAAGTAGAATAAATTTGTTAGCCCTATACTTGTTCGCCTTTCTCCCAGGAATTAAACTAGTACTCATTTTTAGTGTAGGCTGTATGCGTATCAGGGCCATGTGCATCTCCAGAATTGGTTACTTCGTTAGTAAATTGTTCTACTTCTAACGGAAAATTGAACCAACTTTCTTCCGGGTGAACCAATCTCGCCTTGACTACATCGCATAAGCAGCTTCTAAAGGTGAACACCTTTAGCCTATATTCATCTCTCCCACTTCGTTCTGACATCAACGATGCTGCACCCTTGAGCTATCAGTCCTTTCAAATGATTACCGCATACAAGTATTGTACGACATTTCTGAAACAATTGGGAGCTTAGCTCCTGTCTTCTCACCATGAAGGCTGAATGGTATTCGGCCTTCAACCACTGACAAAACCAAACTTAGCCTGGGTGACTCTAGCGACCCCGGAAATACCTGGCATAAGATGAAGGAAACGCTCTTTTATTTTCTGAAACAGAATTGAATGATCGGGAAGACCCATACCGAAGAACAGGCCTCATAAAATTAACATTTTCTTAATTGCTGAAACAGCTGTCCAGTAACAGCTGTTACTAAAACATAATAAAATAAATACTCCAGTTGAATTGATGTAACCTGAATCTCTTGCGAGAGTGTTGCCTAATTGATTGTTGACCTAATGATTCAAGTTCAAATGAAGTGCATAATTTGCACCAGAAAGATCGTGGTATGGGTGGAATGTGAATTATTAGTCAAACTCAAAATACGCTAGAGTATTTACTGCCAGCTAAGGAATAACATAAGTACGCCGAGGCTCTGCGAGCGCGTTCTGTTTATCCGAAAGGATGTGAGATTGCTCGTTTGGAAGTCGAAACATTTACACTTCTGGGGAGGCAATTTCCAATCCAAATTCCCCTGTATCAAATCACCCCCTCTTTCGACTTTGATGATATTAGGATTATGAGAAATGGTAGTCTTCCATTTTTGACGCCTTCGAGGATTTTCGCTTTCGTTTACCGATGATTCCCTTTAAAACATTAATTATCAGCACAACCTATTTGCTACCGACTCAGTGGATATGAAACCTAATTGTTTTGCTAGGAGTTTTGGACTTTCATTTTCATATCTTCTCACAACTGATTTCCTCTTACATCTCCATCATCATGTAAAGAGAAACATGAACTCTTTATAAGACAACAAGTTTCTTATATTTTCTTAAAACATTCGTTGAAGGTGGTAAACATTTCATTTTGAGATTTGTGAAACAGCCGTGTTGAAATATAGGTGACATCAAATCCTCGAACATGGATAATATGAGCGTTGTGAAGGTGATCTCATATGGTCAAAAGTGTCGGAGCGAAAATAAATTGTCCATTCCATTGCTATCTTAGTTCGGCTCAATATGTCTGATGAGCAAATCGTTGGCATATCTGAGGATTTTTACCGGTTTACCAACGCCAAAGACTTAATAGGGCACCAACCTTACGTTGGTAACGTACTTCATACTACTACTGCCGGGCTGGGCATGAGCTAATTGTTTTTATAAACGTTACATTAAGTAATTCTACTATTATTCATAAAGTTAGTGTAAGTTTCTGGAGAGCAGATTATATTACGAAGCGTCGAGTTGAACTGAAGAAAAGTGGCAGATGAAGATGTCGTCTGCTCTCCGTTATTGCATCAACATCTCGCTTCGCTTCGCTTCGTTCGTCGCTCTCGCTGTTAATCAGTTGAGTCCCGCTCGCCTGCGTATCTGCCGACCTCCAGTCTCACCGTTTATAACCGAGTTAAGAGGAGCGACGCTGCAGCAGTAATCTCCGCACCCTGTGTCGCCTCGGCTAAGCCACTTAGCTCATTTCACCTGCCACTCCAATCTGACACCACTAACTCAACACAACTTTTGGCGAAAACTTACATATTCAGGACTGAATGGTCCAAAATGTATAGTATAAGAAGGAGTAACAATTATTTCAAAAGAAACCAGTCTTGAATAAGTGTAATACTGCAGTAGGGGCTACTTAGCTGAGGTAATAAAGGTGTGTTCAGTTCACCCGGAAAGACGTGGGTTCGATTGCTCTTCAGAAATACGAAAATTTGGAAACGAGATATCCACTTCTGGAAATGTAAATAGTCCTGAAGTTCACTCAGCCTACATGAAAATGAGTAAGTGAAGTTCTGTGGGCAAGAGTATTCGGGCGCAGAGAACTCTTCCATTCTACAAACCAAACCAAACCCCATGGCACTACAGCCCTTGAAGGGCCTTGGCCTACCAAGCGACCGCTGCTCAGCCCGGAGGCCTGCAGATTACGAGGTGTCGTGTGGTAAGCACGACGAATCCTCTCGGTCGTTATTCTTGGCTTTCTAGACCGGGGCCGCTATCTCACCGTCAGATAGCTCCTCAATTCTAATCACGTAGGCTGAGTGGACCTCGAACCAGCCCTCAGGTCCAGGTAAAAATCCCTGACCTGGCCGGGAATCGAACCCGGGGCCTCCGGGTGAGAGGCAGGCACGCTACCCCTACACCACGGGGCCGGCCTTCCATTCTACATGACGGCGAGGATACCGATATTGAAAGACTTCTCTTCCACTTCTGCAAGGACCTTCATGGCATTTATTATTATGATATTGCTATCTGAAGTTCAGATACAAGGGGGTCGAACCACTTTCACTCCAGGATATTTTATTTTCGGCTGTTATATTTGGTAATAATTTCCACGAATGGAGAAATACGGGAAGGTGTAGTAGCCCAGTACTTATTTTCAGCCAGACGATCGACGTTCAAACCCCAGATATCGTGATGGAATTTCACCTGAAGAATCACGTGGTGCCATGTATGTTTCTAGGTCAAATTTGACATGTTCCAGATAAAGACGGAACTTCTCTAAAGCAAACAAAACTACCAAACCCTCAAGTTCATAGATGGAATATTTGGCTTCTTAAACTGATAATGTCCTAGAAGCATAGGCGATTGGTCGCCTTCCGAGTTCCGTTTCCTGCAGAAGGATAGCGGCAACCGCCGATGACGAGGAGTCTGTTTGGACAATGAATTTATTTGATAAATCTGGCATACTAATACAGGAGCGTTACAATGTGCTAATTTCAGATCTTCAAAAGCGGCTTGCTGAGACGGCCCCTTTTCAAATTTGACACCTTTCCTGCGGAGTAAGTTCAAGGGCGCCACTCTGTTCGCGAAGTTAGGAATGAATTTCCTGAAGAAATTCACCATGCCTATAAACCTGGCAATGCCTTTGATATCCTTAGGAGGCTTGAAATCATGGATAGCCTGTGTTCTGGAATGATCGATCGAAACACCATCCGGCGTCACAATATGGCCTAAGAACGACATGGAAGGTTTAGCAAAAGCTACGTTAGATAATTTGACAGTCAACCCAGCCTTACGAAGGCGATTGAGTACTTCCTTTAGATGATCTAGATGTTCATCAAATGTCTCAGATAATACAACTACATCATCGATGTAGTGATACAGGTATTAAAATTTGATGTACGAGAAGACCCTATCTAGCAATCTAGTAAGAACAGCTGCCCCCGTGGGGAGCCCGAAAGGCACGCGCTTGTACTCATACAAGTTCCAGTCCGTGGCAAAAGCTGTTAGATGTTTCGATTCTTCTGCTGGAGGGAACTGGTTGTACGCCTGATGAAGGTCAAGGACGGTAAAGAACTTGGCTTTCCGAAACCATGCAAAACAAGAGTGAATATCAGGAAGGGGCACAGATTGTAACACCACCTTACGGTTCAAAGCCCTGTAGTCAATTAAATGCCCGAATCCACCTTAGGGTTTCGGCACAAGAAAAATGGACGAAGAATACGCCGACTTAGAAGGTCGAATTATACCATACTTTAGCATCTGATCGATGATTTCCTTAAGAGCCTTCATTTTAGGTGGGGCAGTCTATAAGGCGGCAACCTAACTGGAATCGAATCCGTAACATCAATCTTGTATTCGATAAGGTCAGGGACATCAAGAGTATCAGAAAATACATCAGGAAAGGACTGACACAATTTACGAATACTTTCAGCCTTCTCCTCAGGTAGATGTCTAAGATCTAACAACATCCCCTCCTGGATAGGCGAAACAGAAGAACATGATGCAGAATTACATTTTAAAAGAGTGATCTTGCAATTATTAGCAAATTTGAAGGTGCACGACTTGCTCTGAATGTCGAGTACCAGACCAGTAGAAGACATGAAATCGACCCCCAATATTACAGGGCAAGGCCAGTGTTTAGCAACGAACAACTTTATTCTCCAGGTAAATTTCGAAATACGAATTTTAGCAAAAATGAAATAAATTTCTAATGGAGAAGAGTTAGCCGAAACAGAAGAGGAACAATAGCCCTAAAACTTACAAACGATTTTTAATTTAGAATGCCATTCTTACGAAATTATAGAACACACACTCACTGAGTCTAATAGAGCGGTGATGGGTTCAGTATTTATTTCACTTCTAACGAATGGCACAAGTGCAGGGGTCTCTGCCGCTATTCTGAGGCATTCTCTGGGGCCTTCAAATGATAAGTTAGAGGCAAAATTACCCTTACATTTACTGAGTTCAACACGGGCTGAGCCTCGGGGTGGTGAACATACTGACTCAGCCGATGACACTAGTCACTTCCTATTATCGGAGTTCGCGGAGGTTGCACCAGAAGAAGAGCAGGAGGGGGTGCTATTGACATTGGTGCAATTATTGGCGAGGTGAGTAAATGAGCCGCACTTAAAACAACCTTGAGATGACCCTGCTCCTTTCCTTGTCCCACTCGATTTTATCAATGGACATTTATTGCGCAAATATTCCGTTGAACCACAAGCATATTTGCGGGTGGTGGAAGTTCGGCGAGGTGGAGGCCGAGAACTATTAAAATACAGTGGGGGCTCCTTAGCGACTCGTAAGGTGTCGGCATACCTTACGCCTTCGGCTGATGCTTCCATAGCCTCTAACTCTGGAAACGTTTGAGGACGGGACGCGAAACATAGGCAAGACCTATAGGGTGGAGAGATACCTTCGACAATAGTTTGCACTACTTTGTCTTCAGAAAAATGGAGTGCGAACACCCTGGTGTAAAATTTAATGTGTTCTCATCCAATCGCTTCACTCTAAAATAAAACTTTTCGATCAATGATGACATTGCTCTGGCCGGAATGAAATTCACCAGGACGTGGGCGTGGAAGTCTTCTATGCATGATCGATCGGCTATGGCTTTAACTATTTTGTCCGATAGGACGCCTACGGAATATGGATACATAATTTGAAGTATTTGAGAAGGGAGAACACTCGGGCGTGATCTTGAAATTCAACTAAGAACCTTAAAATGGAAATGACTTCATTCGTGGAGTTTACTGAAAATTTAGAAACGCCCTTCAGCAACATAGCTAATGGATGAGGCAGACTACTGAAACCGGGTGACATAATTGGTGACGGCATAGAAGGTTGAGAGGCCTCTAACACAGCATTATTAAAAAAGAAAAGAGAAACAGTTACAAAATCGTAGTCATCTCGAATTAAGTTGAAGGGGAACTCGAGAGGGTAACGCACTCTCTATCCCCAATTTACAGTTTAAGACCTTTATGAAATTTTACAGTATCCGAAAGAAAGTTTACATTTTAGAAAAAAGGAGGTTACATAGTTAGAAATTAGAACCTTCCCCTCGTGTAAGTCTGCGGAGGTAGCTACAGAGAGATATGACTTGTGGCCATTACCTGGGCTGATGAACTGCCTGGCGAAGAATGAGGCGCCCCGCCTCCAGTCTTAAATTTCACACACTCTCAGAAATTCGGTGATCCAAAGACAAGGTAGCCTGAAAGCCGCAGCTTATATACGGTACGCGAGGGGAGGGTTCGAGAGTTTTCTGGAATAAATCCGGACTCAAATCCCCAAATTCAAAAGGTACAAGGAATGTGTGATTGGTTGCAAAACATTTACAGAAAATTCCTGATTGACCAGATTCAAAAACTGGCGGAAAGAGAAAGAAGTGTTGAAAACCTTGAAATAACAAAATAAATGAAATTTAATTTAGTTGAGAAAACATAATAACACAAATCTTCCTTAATTCATTAATTCTTTTACCTTGCACCAGAGTGCATTACCTCAGTTTTTAATAGTAACATCTATGGGAAGAAGTTTAAAATTATTGAAGTAAACACACACAAAACAAATAAATCCAATCAGTTTAGGCGACTTCACAATAACACAATTACTCCATAATTCAATGGTTACATTTTCTGCTCATGATCCCAACTTCGTGCCGTAGCTGTTTCAAGACTTGTATGAGAGATAGCGTTCTTTAAGGCGCTTCCTTTAAATGTGCGGGTTTGAGGTGTACCTCCCAGTACAATTTCAATAATAAGTAGAGAAGGAGAATAAGAATAAGAAGTGGGTTATAAGTATTACCCTCAAGGACTATCAAAACTAACCATACGGAATTTACCTAAACTGTTTTGTACGTTTTATTAACATTCTGCCGAATTTTGACCTAGCCGCTGTCAGCTTCTAAGTTGTGCCGCCTGTATCCCAAACCCATAACGAAGACTTTGTGTGGACCTTGAAATCAGCAATAACATTTACTTTCCATTTTTCTTTGGCAGAATAATATCAGTTACAATGCCCATACTTGAAAGGAATAACTTATGATAATAATGAAGGTGCCAGATTTGGGCCATATTGAACACAAGATGACGATGACCAGTCCACGCCATACTTGCAAATCATACCCTTGTATTCACAATGACATGAAATCTTCCGTTGTCATGCAGAAGCAGGATATCACCCATATTTCCTTCGGGTCGAGCTCTCTTAATGTGCTCTTCCAGTTCCTTCAGTGCTTCCACAAACCTCTCTGGGAAAATTGTGCTACTTCTGTCCATAAAATCCACAATCAACACACTTCCTTTGTCCCAGAACACTATCTCAGTGACTGCAGAATGCGTGCTCTTTAATTTTTGATTGCATGGAAACGTCTTAATTATCCATTCAATTGCCTGCCCCATCGTCTTCAAGTCGCAGTGAGGACCGAAGTTGAGTTTTGTGCCACTATGTTGGCAGAAAATGACGTCCTCCATTTGTGTACCGTTTCGGAAGCCTTTTATGGAGGATAATTTTGTTATTTTTTCCCGTGATATGCACATAATCAAAATTATCTCTCAAAAGGATATATTTTTAAATTTGTTATTGAAATTGATAGGATGTCAAATATCACGGAACCACATATGGCTATTTCTTACATAAAATGAAATTAACATTACGATTAATATATTTTCTATAATATTACATGGAAAATAATAACCTTCGATAAAGGAAACAATATTTCTTCTTCATCGATGAGAAAATGTATAAAATCCAACTATTCGCCTCAGAGACCTGTATCCAACATAATTGTACTCAACTGGAGGAGAAAGAAACGTTTGTTATCCCATGGGAACATCGTTAGTGATTTCAAATTTTTAATAAATTAAACTTATTCCTAAAGCAGTAATTTCATGTTAACGGGGATGATATGCTGTTTCAAATGACTAACAACATGGGCATATTTTTGGATTGAGAAGCCTGTATCTACAACATCTAGTAGCCTAATATTAGTTCACTCATAAAATCGTAATATTTGATACGTCTAACGTGTTACATGTACAACCATTCTTCTACTTCATCCAAGTCCTGATATGTCCAGGTACGTCATAATTTCACCAATGTCAAAAGTAGAGGACACTATGGATATTTCAAGCCATTTTAAAGGTTGCGAATTAAGATTAAGCATTATAAAAATTACAAAAGTCTTCAGTTCACTATGATGGACACTGAGAATGAATAAGTGTAGTTTTCTGTATACGTTTAGGACAGATGGAAGCTCAACAATTGAAATTGTAAGTCACATCAATCATCGTAGGGCCACCTTCGATATAAATGTTCTCTTTCACCTTGAGCAACATCGACAAACACCTCACTAGAAACTTACGTAGGCCTCCGCATTGAGCATGTTATTGTATGCTACTGGTGGATGCTGTAAATTCCCTTAGTGAGCCACGTGTCTAATGAAGAAGTTCTGCTGAAGATTGAGACAGATTCCCACTTATAGGATGTGATAATAAGAAGAAAAATGTGTGGATCAGGCATTTTGTACGACATAATACGCTTATTAAGGCGATTTTCTGAGGCGATGTAAAGAGAAAAATATGCCAGAGAAAAATCATGATTACTGCACATCAATTAGGTCAGGAAGGATGCTGTGCGTACGAAACACTGAAATAATTCGAAAAACCTGAAGGATTACTATCAACCCATTCTAAATTTCATTGCGAAGGAAAATGTGAGGTGTTCTTTATAGAGAACAACATAACAGGTTGTAAAGTGATAGCTTCTACAAGTGATATATTTCGCTATTAGCAAGCCATAACTGAAATCAGTGCACTGTACCCTTTTCGATATTATGATAACTATTTATTTTATTTGTTCGTGCTTTATAACGTTATTGAGTGTGACTGAAAATTAGATCTCAGTTACATTATTACATTTTTAAATGATCGCTGCAGAGAGTTTTCAGTACTGTGACCGTGAGGCCACAGGCGTGAACAGGTGTTGGTGCGGCTTGTGTTCGCTTGTCGGCGAGATGGGGTGCGCGCGACCTTGGACAAGGGCGAGAACGAGTTTTTTTTGTGCAGAGAGCGGCCGACTGGCTAACGGAATAAAAACAAAAAAATGAAGGTTGGCGAGTGAAAGAAGGAGGCCAGCGCGTGTCACCTGTAATTGCGAGGAATGATATGAATGAAATATTTGTAATATCTTTGGCGGAGACGTGCATAATTACGGAAGGCTCAAGGACTATAGTAAAATAAACTGGATAAAAGGATAGCACATTTAGAGGATATAAATTAAACACTGAAATTTTGAAATAATTTGCACGACCTTGTGGCTAAGATGGTGATGAAGTTGTAGATTCGTACTGTAAAAGAATTTAGTTCCTAAATTGACTTTACTTCCGTGCATGTGCACCAGACATGATATTTAAGTCATGTGATACGAATACTCGCTCTCACACACCCTCCGGCGTGTCTTGGACTATCACCTTCAGTCGCTCAGCGTGGAACGTCGTGAATACTGGCTTCACTCCTGTGCTCTACACCTCCGATAATTGGATATAATTTAGAACAGTGCTGTGATCAGACGTCGAATGTGCAGACATTAATCCCTTAAGTACGTGTCATTTCCAAAATACTGTTACGTGTGTGCTTGGAGCCTACTCTAAAACATTTTGTGTAAGTTTCAGCTTTCTTACGAGTGGACGCGGAAGACGTGGACGTGAATATTTCCAGAAGAGGACGGAATCTCGCATCATGGATTACCAGTGCTTCACCATGAGGTTCTAAACCTTTGACCATCGTTGGCGGCGTCGGGATGCAGATTCTTTCTTCCTGGCATGGCTGATTGAGAACCCAGACTTCCAGACATGAAGATTTCTCTATAAGTTAAGTCGATTACGTCTCATTTATATCTGTTCTATGTAGTTTTGTTCTATTCTTTCTTTCTTCTTAGTAAGCTATTTTGACACATTTTATGGTTGTCTATTTGCTCGAATACGTCGTAAAACTGACACATGTGATTATTTAACGACCATGTGGCCATGAATTTGACAGTGAAGGGTTCTGATAGAGTTATCCATGTGTTATCGACACCATCTTTGCTTATTGAGTAAATTTCGTCACGAATATGAATTAATTTATGTCTGATAGATTTAATGGTAGGATATTTCGTCCGTATTTTCTATATTTCCCTTGTAATGGAACTTCTACTTGTACCTCGTGTCTGAGACAACGTGTCATCGGGATATGGAGTCCGAATTCTATGTGCGAATTTAATGTGAACATGTGCATTGGGAGCATGTGATAATTAATTGGAGTAATTAATCATCGAGACACTTTTAAGTGGATATTATGTATTTGTAGGACGATGGTAGGTCCTGATATTTCACGGCTACATATTTGAGATTAAGATGCGACAAGTTAGAGTCGTCATTGTGGTACATTGTACGTATAGAGTATATGGAATAATTGGCATGAATCTTCGTGAAACTGAGCTTTTCACATGTTTATGGATTATTCGCGATAAATGCAGTGTAGCCTAATATTAGTGTCTTCAGATGAAGAAAATGAAAGTCCATGTTTATCGATGTACTTTTAATTCGTGGGAATATCCCAAATTTTCTCAAGTAATCCAGTAATTTCAATCTCAAGGTACAGATGAATGTTCGAGAAGGCCTTAGGTCTAAAGAACAAGTCTTCGACGAAATATCTAAATAATATCTGATTCGTGACTATACCAGCTTATTCGTTGATGCAATTTGTCGCTTTCGTGTGATAACTAAATCTTGCTGTCACTCAATAAATTCGTTAACAGGAGAGTAAAACGGTTGATCGACACTCGTCGACACGTACATAGTGTAAATATTTTCTTCTTAGTCCTCACAGTCTTCTTACCAATTTCCGTAGTTAGCTGTAGGAGTAGTAATTTGTTGGTATTTAGAGGATTATTTTTTTATGTGTTCTATTCTGAAACATGTGACACTGAGATTATCGATTGATAGTGGACAGGATCTCCACATGGATGGTATTATCCCCATTTACTTACGTTTGCAAGCCCAGGAGGCGTTTTATTTAGTTTAATCATTGGTAAAATATTTAACGTTCAGTATAAATTCTCACGAAAGGAGATGTGAGACGACGTGAACAGGTATATCCGACGTCTCGGATTAACTTAGAGAAAACCAAGGCAAATTCAACTTTTCATTTTACCGTTAAGATAACGACTGTAAATTTTATTATTTTGCCATAAGTGTTAACTTTTTGAATCTTGGATATTTCTTTATTATAATCGTTCTTACAATTACTGCATTTTTTCCAGATTGTCGATGAAGGCTTGGCCCAGACCTCATTTTTCTGAATGAAAATTTTTAATTCAACTTTAAGCAAATAACTTAATAACTTTGAAGACGATAAAAAAATTTTTACAATGTAAATACTCTGTTAGAATGTCAGGGAAACAACTGCCGTGTACCATCCCATTTGTTTGTGCCTAGGTTTGTTACATCAAGAGTCATATTAAATTCCATAACGTAACGATCATAATCATAATCATAGATTTCAGGATGGCCAATAATGCATTTAATTGAATAAAAGTGTCACATATGTTTTCTACTTGGAACGTGCTTATTTGATGAACCCTATGATAATCCTGCCACATTCATTTATTTTATAAGCCTACAGCCACCGGACTGAGCACCCCTGGGGTGTCTCGTGTTCGCGACTGACTATGACGGGCACAGTACAGTATCAATTGTTACTTCCAAAATTACTGCATAGGCGATTTTCAGATTGCTCAGTAATGATGATCGCTCAATTAATTGAAATAAGAAAAACATGTGAAAGAAATAAGAAATCCAAAAGAGGTAACCTGCATAAGTCATAATTGACATAAATTACTTTTTTCTGGTAGTTGCTTTACGTCGCACCGACATAAATATGTCTTATGGCGACGATGGGACAGGAAAGGGCTAGGAGTGGGAAGGAAGCGGCCGTGGCTTTAATTAAGGTAAAGCTCCAGCATTTGCCTGGTGTGAAAATGGGAAACCACGGTAAACCATTTTCAGGACTGCCGACAGTGGGGTTCGAACCTACTATCTCCCGAATACTGGCCGCACTTAAACGACTGCAGCTATCGAGCTCGGTTAAAAATTACATTACTAACTAGCAAATGTACCCGTACTTCGCTACGGTATTCTACATTGTAAACAGATTTATCCGTAAATTACTGTAAAGGCAGTGAGTAGGATTATATTAAATTGCACATACAAACGGACTTCATCAACATACGACTCGTTCAGTGTTCTACAAGTTTGGTCCTATGACATTTTCTCGTATCTCCTATATTTATGGGTTAGATTCAGTTATTCATTGAATGGAGTGAAATTTGGTACAGTTTTCACATAGTACTTTATTTTTTTGATACTCATGTGACCTTGGACTCATAAAATTGTGCGAACGTATGGCCACTGGGCATGATTGCATCTTTCCTATAAGTGTGCCATATGATAACATAAGTTACACGCGTAAAAAGTACAAAATGAACATGAACTGGAGAAATGCAGTACTATTTAACGAATAAGGGGTAGGGATACGACAAAGTGTCATAGGCCCAAAGTTGTAGATCTCTCCAAATTGAAACGCGATCTTTTGTGATACCACTTACGGTTTAGCCACCAATTATTCCGAAAAGAAGGTCTGCACCGTCGTTAAAATTGCATCCATATTCCGATATTTTCCGGGCCAAAATTTATACATTTGCATGACCTGGAAGATGTATTTCCTCCAAGAAAAGTTTCTCCAAGTTTCGGGATTAGCACTCGCATACATACGGAGTAATTAAGGAAGAAAATAATACAGTTGAGAAAGTTGAAATGAATAGAAAATAGGATTATAACTGGGGACAGCGGGATGAGTACAAGAATGTAAATTCTAAGTGAATGTATTGGAAAATCAAATTCCCCGCAATAAATTATGCTGGTATGAGTTATGGATATAAGAAAGCGGTAACAGAGGAGAAGTTTACGCGCAGAGATTCTTAGGTAAACAGTTAAGAAGACGACTAATGGTGTTATTACTTTCGCTATTCGAGGACAGTTATAACCTCCGACGATATTACAACAATATCCCACAGAATGTCCGATTGACCCCTCTCTTGCTTTCTACTCAAGGAACAACCACGAATTTACAGTAATTATGACGAAAATGGCAATACGTTACTTCCCTGGTGGTATGCAGTAGCCATGGCAACCTGTAGGTCACACAATGCAGAGCACGATACCCGCAGAAAGTAAATTTTTCCGTCATTTGAAGAGTAAAGTAAATTATGAACATCACAAAAGTTGTTTATAATGAAGGGGGAGTTTCACATAAAGTTCACGGAGTTTACAGAAAATCAATCGTATAAGAGAAAACGTAGGAAAACCGTTCTGGTTTTCGTATAAATCCACCAGTCTATTCAAGGATTCTAAAACGGTACGCATATCAGAACCGTCGCCGGGATGAGTATACACTAAATATGACGTTTGATCGAGATCTATCCAGCAGTTTCATTGTGATGGTGGAACAAAGAGACAAACAGACAAACGGACAGACACGAAAAACAAAAACCACCGATTCGGTCTTGAGTTGACCTAAAACGGATAGATATCTGAAAAATTGGCAAACAAACGAAATTACAGACAGCGGACCCTCTACAACTTTATTTATATAGATAAGCATGGACACGTCTAGCAGTGCAGACCTTTATTTTGAGAGTTACTGTTTTGAAACTGTACGGCATATCTACAAACGGACTTCACATTCAGACGCATCGTGCAGCGTTCTAAATGGATGGTCCCATGACATCCTCTCTTCTCTCCTATATTAATGGTTTGATTGAGTTAGAATCATTGAATGGGGTTAAAATTTTGTTCAGTTTTGACATACTACTTTATAATTTTGATTCTCATGTTACAGCTAGAACCATAAAATTTGGCTATCACATGGCCACTGGTCATGTTAATGTGCGAGCCGTATGTCATGATTCTATCTTTCCTATAAATGTGCCAAATGATAACATATACGTGTAAAACTACAAAATTAACTTGAAATCGAGAAATACAACGTATAAAGGATAGAAAAATGAATAAAGTCATAGGACCAAAGTTGTAGATCTCTCCAAAATGAAAGCGATTGGGCTTTCTGATTGTGATGCGACTTACGGATTAGCCACCAATTTTCCCGAAACGAAGAACTGCACCGTCGTTAAAATTGCATCCATATTTCGGTATTTTCCGGGGCCAAAAGTTATACATTTGCATAGCTTAGAATATTTCCTCAAAAGAAAGAGTGTCAAGCTTTCGGGATTAGCACTCGCATACATACGGAGTAAATAAGAAAGTCAATAATTCAATAAAGAAAGTTGAAATTAATAGAAAGTGGATTAAAACTGAGGACAGCCGGATGACGACAAATATGTAAATACCAAGTGAATGTATTTTAAAATCAAATGCCCCTAGGTAAATTATGCTGGTGTGAGTTATGGATATAAGAAAGCGGTAACAGAGGAGAAATTTAGGCGCAGGGATTCTTAGGTAAACAGATAAGAAGATGAGTAATGGTGTTATTACTTGAGCTATTTGAGGACGTTATAACCCCCAACGATATTCCGCCAATATCCCGCAGATAGGCTGATTGACACTTCTCTTGCCTTCTACCCAAGGAAAAACCACGAATTTAAAGGCATGATGAGGAAAATGGCAATGCGTTACTTCCCTCCTGACATGCAGTCAGAGACGTTGCCATGGTAACCTGTAGATTCGTTGTTGGTCTGTCGGTCAGTCAATGCAGAGCATGATACCCGCAGAAAATAGTAAATTTCTCCATCATTTGAAGAGTAAGGTAAATTATGAACATAACGAAAGTTGTTTATAATGAAGATGCGTTTCACATACGGTCCACGGAGTTTACAGAAAATCAATAGTATAAGAGAAAATGGAGAAAACCCTTTCTCGTTTTCCTGTAAATCCCCGTCTGTTCAAATATTTTAACATGATATACATACCGAAACCTTCTTCGGGATGAGTATAATCTAAATTTGAAGTTTGGTTGAGATCCATCCAGCCGTTTTGACGTGATGGTGGAACAAACAGACAAACAGACAAACAGACAAACGAACAGACACGAAAAATAATAACCACCGATTCGGTCTTGTGTTGACCTGAAACGGATAAATATCTGAAAAATTGTCAAAACAAACAAAATTACATACAGCGGACACCCTACAAATTTATTTATATTGATGTCCCTACACCTCAAATTTTGCACCTCGTTTCATCCCGGGTTAGGTATACTATACAAAATTCGAAAGTACGTTTGGGTGAAATTATTGTAGATGAGCTTAGTAGAATTTCTCATAACTCGATACTTAGGTTCAGAAATAGCCTGCGTATTATTTTACTTTTATACTATGGAGTAGCAGTACTATGAGGACGAATATAGGAAATGCGGGTTATATCCATTCGAGAAATCGTTCACGTGAGGATTTGTGGTCATTCATACCTACCACGTGATTTAGGGTTCAGCAAGAATGTTCGTAATAAGTTGAAAAGAGTATGTTGAAATAACTGTAAACTGTGCCAAGAACAAAAAATTTACAGTTCACATTGTAGGTAGTGAGGACATTCTGGATTTTAACAGGTGGTAGATAAAACTCTAGAAGAAGGGAGAACTCTCCATGTAATCTTGAGGACGAAAAGTGGAACGCCAATCAAAGGTATCATTCAGTCTTGTCTGTTAGCCTGAAATGAAATATAACTCAACAATTCCATATGCTGTGGCCACTTTTGATTCCATTGATAGATATGTAAAGTACACTTTTGATTTAAGTTTTCAGCATGCATTTACCTTCCTCGGTGCCTTGTGTTCAACAGACGAATTCCAATTAATCCAAAGTAGATAGAATACATTAAGAAATTTATGAAGTACATTCCAATGAGTATGCGGAGTATTACGACGGGTATATTGAAATACCCAACAGAAGTGGACTAGAGGCATACACAGGAAGAATACTTGATGCTACTCTGTGTTATGAAATACCATTATATGTAAAAATGGTTTGTACTTTGGATAATAACAACATTACAAATTAAAGCTGTTGATGATTTTAACGGATGTGCTCTTTAAAAGAACAAATAACGACCAGAATATTAAACATATAGTAGGCCTACATATAAATATTGACTCTTGACAGTCATATCTAAGAGGCCCTTATTTTACAGAATTTGGAAACTTATTCTGTCCTTTCAAATGAACCGGCACAAACAAATTTCATTTCAAAACAGCTCTTACGGCACTTATCAATCAATCAATCAATCAATCAATCAATCAATCAATCAATCAATCAATCAATCAATCAATCAATCAATCAATCAATCAATCAATCAATCAATCAATCAATCAATCAATATCTGCATTTAGGGGAGTCGCCCAGGTGGCAGATTCCCAATCTGTTGTTTTCCTAGCCTTCTCCTAAATAATTACAAAGAAATTGGAAATTTATTGAACATCTCCCTTGGTAAGTTATTCCAATCCTTAACTCCCCTTTCTATAAATTAATATTTGCCCCAGTTTGTCCTCTTGAATTCCAACTTTGTCTTCATATTGTGATCTTCCCTACTTTTATAAAAGCCACTCAAATTTATTCATCTACTAATGTCATTCCACGCCATCTCTCCGCTGACAGCTCGGAACATACCACTTAGCCGAGTAGCTCTTCTTCTTTCTCCCAGTTCTTCCCGGCCAAAACTTTGCAACATTTTCGTAACGCTACTCTTTTGTTGAAAATCCCCCAGAATATAATCGAGCTGCTTTTCTTTGGATTTTTTCCTGTTCTTGATGCAGGTAATCCTGGTGAGGGTGAAATACACTGGAACAATACTCTAGTTGGGGTATTACCAGAGACTTATATGCCCTCTCCTTTACAACCTTGCTACAACACCTAACCACCCTCATAACCATGTGCAAAGATTTGTACCTTTTATTAACAATCATATTTATGTGATTACCCCAATGAAGGTCTTTTCTCATATTAACACCTAGGCACTTACAATGATCCCCGAAAGGAACTTTCACCTCATCAACACAGTAATTAAAACTGAGAGGACGTTTCCTATTTGTGAAACTCACAACCTGACTTTTAACCCCGTTCATCATCATACCACTACCTGCTGTCAACCTCAGAACGTTATCGCGGTCTTTTTGCAGTTGCTCACTATCTTGTAACTTATTTATTACTCTACACAGAATAACATAATCCGGAAAAAACTTTATCTCTGATTCCACTTCTTTACTCATATCATTTGTATATAAGAAAACATAAAGGTCCGATAGTACTGCCTTAAGGAATTCCCCTCTTAATGATTACAGGGTCAGATAAAGCTCCACCTACTCTAATTCTCTGAGATCTATTTTCTAGAAATATAGCGACCCATTCAGTCACCCTTTTGTCTAGTCCAATTGCACTCAACTTTGCCAGTAGTCTCCCATGATCCAGCCTATCAAATGCTTTAGACAGGTCAATCGCGATACGGTCGATTTGACATCCTGAATGCAAGATATCTGCTATATCTTGCTGGAATCCTACAAGTTGAGTTTCAGTGGAATAACCTTTCCTAAAACCGAACTGCCTTCTATAGAACCAGTTATTCATTTCGCAAACAAGTCTAATGTAATCAGAAAGAATGCCTTCCCAAAGCTTACATACAATGCATGTCAAACTTACTGGCCTGTAATTTTCAACTTTATGTCTATCACCCTTTCCTTTATACACAGGGGCTACTATAGCAACTCTCCATCTACCTTGTATAGCTCCTCCGACCAAACAATAATCAAATAAGTACTTCAGATATGTAGTATATCCCAACCCAGTTTCTTTAGTATATCCTCCAGAAAACTTATCAATTCCAGGCGCTTTTCTAGTTTTCATCTTTTGTATCTAATTGTAAAAGTCATTTTTATCATATGCAAATTTTAATACTTCTTTAGCCTTAGTCTCCTCCTCTATCTGGACATTATCCTTGTAACCAACAATCTTTATATACTGCTGACTGAATATTTCTGCCTTTTACTCCCTTTGTTCATTAATTCTTCCTGGAATGTCCTTCTTGGAACCTGTTTCTGCCTTAAAATACCTATACATACCCTTCCATTCAATAAATTGGTATGACTGCCAATTATGCTTGCCATCATGTTATCCTTAGCTGCCTTCTTTGCTAGATTCAATTTTCTAGTAAGTTCCTTCAATTTCTCTTTAATTCCACAGCCATTTCTAACTCTATTTCTTTCCAGTCTGCACTTCCGCCATGGTCTCTTTATTCCTTTGTTATAATAAGGTGGGTATTTACCATTCCTTACCACCCTTAAAGGTATAAACCTGTTTTCGCATTCCTCAACAATTTCTTTAAACCCATCCCAGAGTCTGTTCACATTTTTATTTACCGTTTTAAACCGATCAAAGTTACTTTTTATAAACTGCCTGATGCCTGCTTTAGCAGCCATATGGTACTGCCTAATAGTCCTACTTTTAAGACTTTCCCTTCTATCACATTTCTTTTTAACTACAACAAAAACAGCTTCATGATCACTAATACCATCTATTACTTCAGTTTCTCTACAGAGCTCATGTGGTTTTATCAGCACCACATCCAGAATATTTTTCCCTCTGGTTGGTTCCATCACTTTCTGAATCAGCTGTCCTTCCCATATTAACTTATTTGCCATTTTTTGGTCATGCTTCCTGTCGTTCGCATTTCCTTCCTAATTGACATCTGTTAAATTCAGATCCCCCGCTAGAATCACATCTCTTTCCATGTCGCGTCCCACATAGCTGATTATCTTATCAAATAAATCTGTATCCGTGTCAGTGCTACCGTTTCCCGGTCTGTACACTCCAAATATATCAAGTTGCCTATTATCTTTAGAAATGAGCCTTACGCCTAGAACTTCATGTGTCTCATCTTTAACTTTTTCGTAGCTTACAAATTCTTCTTTCACCAGAATGAATACTCCCCCTACCACCATTCCTATCCTATCTCTACGATACACACTACAGTTCCGTGAGAAAATTTCTGCATCCATTATATCATTTCTCAGCCATGATTCAACACCTATTACAATATCTGGCAAATATATATCTATTAAAATTCTATTCCTTTCTTTACAATGCTTCTACAGTTCAACAACAATTTTATATCATCCCTACTTGATTTACAGTTCCCTGATCCCTTATCACCGCTCCCTAGGCCACCCCGTTTCCCTGAATGTACCTCCCTATTACCCTTCCAAACAAATTTCCTAACTTATACGTACCACTGTGGTTTAAGTGAAGGCCATCTGAGGGTAGATCCCTATCTCCTACCCACCCATTAGAATCTAGAAATTTCACTCCCAGTTTCCCACATACCTACTCCATAGTCTCATTTAAATCCTCAGTCACCCTCCAGTCAGTATCCCTCCTACACAGTATTCCTCGAATAACAAGCTCCGCTTTCTTAAACTTCACCCGTGCTGCGTTTACCAGATCCCACACATCTCCCACTATGTTGGTACTTATATCAGCTTGCCTTATGTTGTTGGTACCAACGTGAAACACTTCCACCTTCTCCTACCCCTCCTCCCACTCTTCTACTTTCCTCAACATCTGCCTCAACCTAATTCCTGGTGGATAACACTCTACCCTGGTTCCCTTTCCTCCACACACTTTCCCCACGTGTCTAACGATGGAATCCCCCATGACCAGAGACTCAACCCTACCCACCTCATTTGATCCCCTCCCCTCCTGGTTAGCCCTATCTTTTCTGATAGCTGCATGTTGGAAGAACATAGAAATTGTTTAAATTTCAAAATTATTTTTGTGTTTTTCTCAAAACCAGTCTCCATGCACACGGAGCCTTTTAGAAATTCTTATCTATTCATTTTCTGATCATTTATAAGCTATGAAAAAGGACTGTGATAGCAGATATATTGACGAATGAAACATTTCCGTGCTAAGTACATCAACTTCAAACACAGTTGACGTGTGAATATTGTCCAATCGTCATTGTAACGACTTAATTGGCTGTAATGTCAATCTTGTCTGATCATCAGTCCATATAGGCTAGATAATGAATGTCACTATCCAAATGAGAAGGAATGCATAAATTAGAAAACAAGGATCGAGTCAAAGGGATGTAATAAATGAGGGGAAAATGGTAGATTACCTTGACCTCTGATGTCCAAATACCGCTGTTCTGGAAGAAAACTAAGCATGATGGCCCACAAAATCATAAGCCCTTTAAAACTGATGAATAATTACATTACACTGAGTCTTGTTGCTATGTGGCATTATTGCTTCAGTTACAGAACTAACCCATCCACAACAGATAAACTACTACTACTACTACTACTACTACTACTACTACTACTACTACTTGGATGACCTCTGCTACCGAGTCACAGACGTTTGACGTGGCGCAATGCAGGCCTAAGCAATCTCAACATTCCGATAATGTTGCTAATAATAATAATTTCGTGTGGCTATATCTAGCCGAGTGCAGCCGTTGTAAGGCAGACCCACCGATGGGGGTGGACGACATCTGCCATGTGTAAGTAACTGCGTGTTATTGTGGTGGGGGATAGTGTTATGTGTGGTGTGTGAGTTGCAGGGATGTTGGGGACAGCACAAATACCCAGCCCCCGGGCTACTGGAATTAACCAATGAAGGTTAAAATCCCCGACCCGGCCGGGAATCGAACCCGGGATTCTCTGAACCGAAGGCCAGTACGCTGACCGTTCAGCCAACGAGTCGGACGTTAATGCTGCTGTCTTAGGAAATAGAGTGATTCTACAGGACTGGTTGTATGGCTGCGTTCATTTTGCCAACAATATAGGGCATGACGTAGAGTGCTAATATCTACTTACCAGTCCGACTCCTTGGCTGAACGGTCAGCGTACTGGCCTTCGGTTCAGAGGGTCCCGGGTTCGATTCCCGGCTGGGTCGGGGATTTTAACCTTAAATGGTTAATTCCAATGGCACGGGGGCTGGGTGTATGTGTTGTCTTCATCATCATTTCATCCTCATCACGACGCGCAGGTCGCCTACCGGAGTCAAATAGAAAGACCTGCACCTGGCGAGCCGAATCCTTCCTGGGATATCCCGGCACTGAGAGCCATACGACATTTCATTTCATCTACTTATCAGACTTCAAATTCGACTATCTCAGCCAAAATCTATCTGGCAAACCACTGAGCTAAAGAGGTTCAATAATGCATTACTCGTATAAGCCTTGAACCAGCTGTGAAAAATTCTTGCCCAGTCACAGGACGAGCTTCATTGTAAGACACGTTCTTCAACAAAATGTACACGTATTTTCATTGACAAGCAATATAAATTATGAGGTCAAATATCCTATGAATATATTTCTTTTGATGTTCTGTAGTGTAGAGTTTCACGGACTAAGAAATTACTTTCTTACTGAGGCAACACAAAGTATTAGGCTATTAAATAAAGCGTATCGCTTGCAGCTGATGCCACACTCTGTCCCCAGTGAGTTGACAAGCCTTGAGATGTTGTGTTTAATGTCCCATCATATCTTCAAGTTATTAGCACTCATGTGAGATGGCCCTATCAACTTATACGGTTATAGCACCGTCGGGGAAGTGATATATAAGAACAAAGCCACCATGACGAAAGACAGAGCACATGTAAGTCACCTCAAAACTTCATACTCGTTGTCACAAACTTCCCTAAGAGAGATCAATGTTGTTTTTCAGAAATGAGGTTATACTTCGAAGTACCGATGAAGTTAAGGAGAAAGAGATATTATAATATTGCACAGAATCACCGAACTAAAAATTGCTACGGTAATATCTAACATTCTTTCTTTCTTTCTTTCTTTCTTTCTTTCTTAATCTGTTTACCCTCCAGGGTAGGTTTTTCCCGCGGACTCAGCGAGGGATCCCACATCTACAGCCTCAAGGGCAGTGTCTCGGAGCGTGAGACTTTGGGTCGGGGGTACAGCTGGGGAGAAGGACCAGTAACTGGCCGAGGCGGCCTTATCTGCTATGCTGAACAGGGGCCTTGTCGGGGGATGGGAAGATCTGAAGGGTTAGACAAGGAAGAGGGAAGGAAGCGGCCGTGGCCTTATGTTAGGTGTCATCCCGGCATTGCCTAGAGGATAACCGAAAAACCACGGAAAACCACTTCGAGGATGGCTGAGGAAGGAATCGAACACCCCTCTACTCAACCGACCTCCCGAAGCTGAGTGGACCCTGTTCCAGCCCTCGTACCACTTTTCTATTTCGTGGCAGAGCCGAGAATGGAATCCGGGCCACCGAGGGTGGCAGCGAATCACACCAACCACTACACCACAGAATATCTAATTACAGTGTGTTTAATCATAATCACTTCTGTGTAGTAGCGTATCATTCGCTAATTTTTATTTTACCTTTTCATGTAATCCGTGTCTATAAAATCAAAAGAAAGATTGAAAGCATTCTAGCAATTTAGGTCTTTTCAAACGTGAAATTACCAGCGTTTTGCCCCAGTATAGCAGTAGGCTCGTCAGTTGGATTGCAACACTTTTCCTAGACGCTGGAGGTTAGTGCGCCGTTTAGACACTACTGACCGGGCGAGTTGGGCATGCGGTTAGGGGCGCGCAGCTGTGAGCTTGCATCCGGGAGACAGTGGGTTCGAATCCCACTGTCAGCAGCCCTCAAGATGGTTTTCCGTGGTTTCCCCTTTTCCATACCAGGCAAATGCTGGGGATGTACCTTGAATAAGGCCACGGCCGCTTTCTTCGCACTCCTAGCCCTTTCCTATCCCATCGTCGCCATAAGATCTGTCTGTGTCGGTGTGACGTATAGAGCCACTAGGAAAATAAAAGGGACACCACTGCAAGTCCCTCATGTAGGATTATGCAGTGACAGTGTACTAGGGGAAGTATGTACCTGCACCCAGCGAGTGGGCCGTTCACTCACGGGCGGGCAGCTCTGAGCTTGCATTCGGGAGGTAGTGGGTTCGAAACCCACTGTAGGCAGCCCTGAACATGGTTTCCCGTGGTTGCCCATTTTCACTCCAGATAACTGTTGGGCTGTACCTTAATTAAGGCCACGGCCACTTCCTTCCCACTCCTAGCTCTTTCCTATTCTATTGTCGCCGTAAGACCTATCTGTGTCGGTGTGACGTAATGCAAACAGTAATATATATATTGTAACAGGAACGCCCGTACTTTAGTTCAATGGAGAGCATGGATTGACGCCAGAGCGTGTACGGTCCATGCTCAGAGAGTAAGAGATGGGTAGTATAATTTCTTATTGAGTTGAAACTTGTCTTTATTTAAAAATCGACAAATTATATCACCTTTTACAGAAGAACAGTTGAGATTTTGAATGTCCAGGTAGAGGTAGGGAGAGACGTCGTCCCTCTGCGGCAGCGTCGGTGATGTCGCACGCTGTTGACCTCCTTCCCCCTCATCATAGAACTCCTCTCAGCACCATGGCACCACGTTCTCCTACGCCGGTTGGCGACCTTCAAAGTAAGGATGAGACTCGAACCTGGGGGACTGACGTCCGGTGATGTCTGCGTGCAGCGTGGAATATTTAATTAGTTTTTATTCCACCAAAACCCTATAAAGGGAGTAGAGAAATGTGTAGACGTCGCACAGAATGTCAATAGAATCTAATACGACACTTCTCTACCGCACTGCATTAAAGATTGTGACAGGACACTGTTCGTAAAATTCACAAGTTCCACAGTTAGTAGGGTTGGACGCGAACACTTCGAAGATATTCAACTGAATTCAGTACCACAGTTTGTGACGATGAGGAAAATTAGCACAGTTCAAAATAAGACAGTAATTATCCTCTGATACTCGTCGACGTACTCGAAATTAATGGGGTAACACAATGATCTGGAACCGTCTATGAATATAAGGTTCAGTCTTACGAAATGAAATGAACACCATTACTTTGGCACAGTCCAATGAAAATAAATAAATGAAGTCGCTAGGACACAGTCTTACGTAATGCTCGAACACGATAAAATGAATGTACATTTCTATGAATGCAAGTTAGAGCACACACAATCTTATGAACAAAGTTACGTTTTTTCATGAAGGCACAGTCTTCTATGGGCACAATCTTATGGAAAGAAACTTTCACTGAGGCACAATCTTATGAAATGAGACGCACAGTTGTATGGAGTGAAATTTTCACTGAGCCATAGTCTTTATGGAACGAGTTAAGCACAGTCTCTCGAAAAGAAACTAAGTTTTTACTGAGGCACAGTCTTCATGAATTGGGACGCACAGGCTTACTAAAAACACAGTCATTTAAGGAAAGTCCAGGTGGAACAGTCCCGTAAAAGAAATTAAGGTACAGTCTTTGCGAACTCAAATGAAATTCACAAGTTACTTCCTGATTGTTTAAAATATCAATTATCTAAGCCCCTTCAGTTCGACACTTTACGAAACCGATTCTCTCACTCTTGTATTACTGCGTTTACAAATTAGTCACAATAATTCGCCTCCTTCAGTCTCACACGACGTTAAAGTCCTAAGATCGCACTTCCAATTCTTAGAAAATTGAACCGTATCACTCACGTTCTGTCATCGGCACTCAGCCGGACAGAGTAACGATCTCGAGTACACTTCCACAGCTGGCCCGCACGACGTGGCAGCCGGGATACAAAGACACACACTGAATTCTACTGAGCCAGCACGCTTCTTTTATACGCGTTGGTCGGACTGCGAGGTTTCAAATACAAGATCCTTCAATCGTTAATAACTCCGCCGATTTTCTTGAAACTTAGTACATTATTAGCTGTTATAAGGATCTATACACTGACGTAGTTAAAAATATGATCGGACATTCCAATCTGGAGATAACAAAATAGAAGCAATGGAATGTTCGATCGTGACGTCACTTGGCTTGGCTGGCTTCCCGCAGCGAGAGATCACCTGCCTCGCTGTCACATCCGTTGCCGGAGCGTTCAGCGGTCTTTTCAAGCTTTATTAGACGGGTGTTAGCGCGAGTTGCGTAAGAAATACTTTGACGGCGAATGTCGACAGAGCATTCCCGTTTCATCACATACATGCACTAGTATAAAGGCCTGCCTTTGGCTTTTAAATCGAAAATCAAATTCTCAAAAATGTACTTGATTTTATTAATATTTACAATCGATGGCATTAAATTAACGTTTCCTTGTGGGATTTTTAGTAGACTAGTAATTGTGTGGTAATATTAATAGGGGTGAAGGTAGTAATACTGTGGAACTGGAGCACCAGTATAGCCCAATTTATTAGTAATCATTCAAAATGAGCTGAGTAAAATGTGATTTCTTATATGATGCTCCCTATAAAGCAGAAATGTTCAGCTGGGCGCCCGTTGAGGATAGCCCAGTGCGGCTGGGCTGGCGTGGCGTACATGCGGGCAGCTTACGTAAAAGGCATACGTCACAGTGAAGCGAGAGAGCGTTGCACTTTGCAGGGAAGGAAGGGAGCATTTACGTTCACTTGTGATTACGAAGCTCTCCTCTACTGCTCAGCGAATTGCTGACTGGGGGTGCAGTATTTAAAATAAAGAGCTATAAGCGCAAAAAATGACCTTTTCAAGATATTCCGGATTGATATTGCGCTCAATATAAACAGTTTTATTTTCTTACATTTATTCATTAAAAGAAAATTAACACATTATGATTTGTTTGTTACAACCTGTAAAGGTACTGGGTTTAAGCGTACAAGCTACGATTGACAATACGTTGGATTGACATGACAGTATTTCCATTACAAAAAGTAAAATTCCCGTTATTCATAATTAAGCAAAATGTAATATAACTACATAATACAACGAATTTACTGCTTGATTTTGCACAGTAGTGTAGTGTTGTGTGACATTTTATGTTCTCTGAATTTCTGAAAATAATATTTAAAATTTAACGGGCATCAGATGGCCATAGTTAGGCTCTAAATGGCGAGAGGGAGTTTCATCACGAGCCAGAACATAGATATTTACTATCCAAGATTAAAGTACAACAATCTAAATATATCTACCGGATAGATAATGCAGTATGCCTAAAGGAAATAGCCTAACTGGTGTTATTCCGGTAAGCATGATTGAATTGTTGGTGAGTACATCAGATATTTTAAATCCAAACAACCACAAGCCACAGCGTATCCACGGTAACTCCATATTATATTCGAAATGTTTCCAAAACTCCTCTTGAAATTTAATAGTGAAAACTGTAATTCATTACGTACATTAGAAACATATTTGAGGTTGCATGCCAACTCTTTATTGTATCCAGTCAAAATATATAAACTGCAATGAATCTAAATAACTTATTTCTTACAACGTGAATTGAAAATGACGTTGATTTCCGCCGTCTTTCTTTCGTTACTCTCTACCTCCATTGGAAACTCGGGTATCGCAGCAGTGATCGAGAGTGACTGCGAGAACTTTGCCCAACCTTTACAGCCTGTGACGTAGCCACAACGTCACTGTGGTTGAACAGCATACGCTCGTTGTCCGCCTGCCCGCCCGCTTACAGCGCTGAGCGCCCGCGGTATGGAATGCCAAGCGTGAGCACCTCTGTTATAAAGGTTGAGGATGTTAACCGTGTTGTACTTCTTCTTAGAATAAAAATCACCATCACTTCCACCTATAGTGGTTTATGCGGTTCAAAGTAATTTTTAAAATAATAAAATTTGCCAAACGACGCAAGAGATTCTGTGACATTGTGACTATAATTCTTCAAACACTAGAATCTTAGGGGCCCTCATTTCAAGCTACAGGACTGCGGTTTGTCTCCCTTTTACATTCCTTGATAGCTGTTAGATCTTTCTTGGGTACAAGTAAATACCAACAACTGAATGATTGAGAATTCTTTATGAAAATCACCAGCACGTTTATATAAACTTACGTGTGATGATCTGGCAGGATCTGATATGCCCGCTGTACGATTGAAAAAGAAACCACTACTGCATCTAGTAAACATACATACCATAGAAGTCTGGAAGAGTATCTTTATGAAGTGATAGAATTGAAATTGGAAAAAGATATGTGACAGAAAAGAGGAGATATGGGGATTTCTGTGCAAGGACAGGTAGGACCGTTGGATACAGAAGGACTCGTCTCACAATTTCAGTTACCCGGAAAACTTCAAAAATATAACATCAGTGTTACTTATTAATATCTGGTTCTATTTCAATATTTCAGTGTCCTGATGTGGAGAGGGATATTTAACTTCTGAGCTTCATCAACATGTACGAAGAATCAGTTGTACAAAACGTGATCCGCATTTCATGTGTTTGTGTAGTCACCTTCACTTCGTAACAGTGTATTAACCGAGAAATTTCGCTACGTGGTACAAGCCTTAAACTTATAAGCTAATATTTGGGAGACCGTACGAACAAACCCCACCTTCAGAAAGCATGAAGCCAGTTGTCGTCGTTACCTATTTCCGCACCAGGTCAATGTGAGAGCTGTACCATAATTTGGGCCATGGTCATTGCTCTACGTATCCTAACTCCCTCCTGTGCAAGTGTCAGCTGAGTACCTAGCTGAATAAGAAATGTGTTGATGCAAATAATTCCATAGCATTTGGGTAAAACCTGATACCACTAAGTTAGCTTATGCCTATTGCTCACGGTAAAATGTTTCGTAAAATTTGTTCTACAATTAATTTTATAAAATTTTGGTAAAAACAAGTTGTGTTGCTCACGGTAAAATTATTTTAAAAAATCCGTCGAAGCATCAGGATGGCCATCTATGAACTCACTTCTGAACTAAGATTTGTATGTGCTGCCATCTATCGATAAACTTTTAAACCAAGAATCAGCTGTTCAACTTACAGCGTGTTTGAGAGTACGGCTCCAACAAACAAAGCAAAACTTGCTGCTTTAGCTGCACTTATATGTTGTACAGTGGTAAAAAGGAAGAAAAGAAATGCCAGGAAATGCTGGACTCGGGATTGGATCAAAAGAAGAGAAGAAGGTAGAGGATTACTGTCCTTGGTCGAAAATTGGTTGAAGTTAGAAGACCAGCATTGATATAGGGATTCGGCGATTGTTTTTCCTGCCTCTCTTCTTGCATTTCTGTTGTGGTAAAGTGGTGATTTAATTTCGTATAAACAAGGATATTTCTGGTATTCGTCAGTAAAACACTAACAGCTTCCTTAGTCCACCCGGATCTTGCCATTTTAGAAAGAAGTGTTTGTTTACAATCGAGCTTCACAATCTTCTCACGACGTAGCGCCAACATCATCTTGATGTCAGCTTCGCTGATTGGTTCGTTTCGTAAAATTAATTTTACGAAATAGAACGTGTCCTATTTTATGAAAAGTTTTATCAAATGTTTTATAAAATTTGAATTTGAACGTGAGCAACAGAAAGCTTATAAAATTAAATTATTGTACAATAAATTTGACAGAAAATGTTACCGTGAGCAACAGGCATTAGATCTTATTTATCGTTTGTCAAATGTCATTTCGAGTGCCTTTGTTGTGTTTAGAGATATTCTTTCAATTTCGCTGCTCTGAAGAAGGTGAAGTGTAAGAAGAACGGTCGGTGATGGAGGGTCAAGTTTTGAAAACCGAACATTTCCAACATGTTATTATGTTCCAGTTTAACGGAGGAGCAATAAGCTTAAGTGGCTCGAACCATTTACACTGTGTACGGGGTCGATGATGTAGAGGAGAGAACGACACGAAATTCGTTTAATTGCCTTGAACGGGGTGAATTTAAACTGAAAGATAATCCACGTTCAAGGAGATGATAAAAGTTCAGACATTGGGGAGCGATTATCGTAGGCCTCTATTTTAACTTAAAAAAGAACAAACAACAGCGCGTACCCATTAGTACTTCTTAGCTGAATCGTTGTCGGTTAGGTCATGAACAGACTAGAGCGAGGGTCATCAAATGGCTGATTTCGGTCCATATTGGACCGCGAAGTCTATTTTCCAGGGCCTCGACGGTTTGAACTATGTCAAGAATAAGAAAGACAGAAAAAAAATGAAAATAATTGAAGTAAAAATAACTTTGAATACGACTAACACGTCCGCCGGTCTAAAACAAGATTTGAGAGTGAACAGGTTTTTTCATTCATACAAAAAAAGCAGTGGGTGCTTTCTTGCTTTTCCTGTAGTCTACAGTCTCTTCTCTGCCTCAGTTAGCAGTTAGCTGTTGCTTGCTCCGTACAACACGAATTCAAAAATCAACGCGTGATTTATACATCAGCGTAAATGGTCAATTATTTCAGTGAACCTTTTCGCCATGAGTAGTCAACAGCCAGCAAGAGACGTAAATTGTATCATAAAATCATATCTTGAAACCTGAACCGAGAACTGCTATTGCTCTTAGTTTTGTCTGACCGTACAGGCGCAAAATGTACATTGTTTAACATGCAGTCAGACAGTTGCTTTGATTAAGAGTGGGAATTTAAAACTGCATCTCAAGAGGAAAAATTCCAGGTACGTACAACAATTTTGAGTTGGCAGTAATGTAAGAAAGAGGAAGGTTAAAGCCTTGAATTGTTCATCAGGGGCTGTTTAACAACGCATGAGACGAGTTATCTCAGAATAAAAGAAGACAACACATGCGTCTTTGAAAGTAACCTAGCGTTTTAGGTACGAAAACGAAAAAAAAAAAAATAAAGAAAAAAAGGAAGAATAGGTTGTCACCACTGAAAGTGTGAACGAATGTCATGTTGAAACCATCAACACATTATTTCCAAGTGATGCAAAAGTGATTCAAGCCGTGAAAATATAACGCTGTCTACTGATACGAATTTGCGCAGGGTAGGATTGTTATCAATAGATGTTCGTACTAAATTCAAGCAAGAATGTCATGTTTCTGTGTAATATTTGGCGCTGGACGAATCTTGGTATAGAAAACTGCGCTAAACTACAAGTACAGTACAGTATATATTCGATTGTTTAATCGTGTTCGATTCGCGGAAGAATTCCTTGGCTTCAAGGCTATCGAACGCAATCGTGTCGAAGACATATATCGGGCACTATGCAGCGTATTGTCTAAGTATGATACGAAATGGGTAAACCTGTTGTCTGCGGCAACTGTTGATGCTCGTAGCATAGTGCCAGGTACATCATATTTGAGATCAAAATAATAATTTTGCGTTTCTCCACAGTTTTGTGATGTAATTATGAAGCTTATCAGTCTGTCGAATACACTAATTATAACACATATAACATTATGACATAACTGTCATAAAACACATTCTTTTAAAAAAAGAATGACATTTCTTTCTAGAAGAACATACGTAGATACTATAAAACCACTTTAAATCATGTGCATATATGTGCAATATTGTTTATGTTGCGTAAACTCGCCAATGATTGAGAGCTGGTGATATTGTGAACAAGAAATAACAAATAATGAGCGTGGTAGTCTTTAACTGTCCCCTTATTAAATTATAGAAATGTTTAAGCTGCTAGTAAATCGTCCGTTACCTACAGGGACTTTTGCAAATACTGTACAGTATATGCTGACAATGTTTGGCTCAACATACTTATACACCTATGTTTTCCAATATGAATGTTGTTAAAATCATTTTGGATCCATAATTACTTATAAATGCCTGAGGGAATGCTTAAGAATTTCTGGAACTGTGCGCACAAAACAAGATATGCCACTTCTCTCACTAATGAGCTTGAGTGGGTGAACTGTAGCTATAGTTCAAGGATGTTATGATCACTGAATGGTAAGGATCGTTGATCTAAAATGTTGTTTCTATGTGAATGTATTGCACGTGAATATTCCACAGGTTGAAAATGTTTAAAATGCATGAAAATGCAGCTCTAATTGGTACTGATAAAAAATATATTTACTTTTTCTATAATTATTGTACGGAGTAACCCAATATTTGGACTGCAGAGCTCCTTTTACTGCAATATTACCGTCAATCCGGAACCTGTCTGGACTGTTACGGGTGACGAGAGATGGTGAATATGACAACAACGGAAGGAATGCTTGCTCCTAAAGTTAAGGTAAATCCACGTTCGACAACTAGTGCCCTTCCAATAAAGGTAATGTTTGCCAGCAAGGAGAGTATCGTGTTCTGGGTCCAGGCGTACATCGTGCTCACGCAGCTTGTACCAGCTCAATTCTGATGAGATATCTCGTCGTCAAGTGTTTGCTGGACCGTCTGGAAGCTGACTGTGCCAGTAGTGGCAAAATAATTTGTGTTGCCAGGTCTATGAAAGGACAATTCAGGACATGACTGACCCTTTGGTCCTAACGTAGCGCTATCAAACATATCTGAGCAAATCCCTGAAGGACACGTTAAAAATACTAAATTATGATTTGTTGTTCCACGTCACTCTTCCGTGACTGCATTTCGAAATACACTTTTGTCGCCTGCAGATGCCTCCTTGCCTTCAGAAACACTTCATTCCACAAATCGTTAGATTAATTGTAATCATTGCTACAATACAATAATTCAAAACCATTTTTAATTTTTAATTATTCAATCCGTTGATCAGCACTGATTTAAACTTAGGATGTTCATCCAGGTGGCGGATTCCCTTTTAGTTGCCTATATAGTATTTTCTGAAATGATTTCTATGAGGTTGAAAATGTAATTGCATTATTGATGTTTCTGTTTAGTTCGAACGCATTTCTTGTGCTTTGTCCAGTTAAAAGCACCATAGAATGAAGCTCTTCAAGAGTATGAACAACAAGACCATGTGCGACAACACAATATGCAGGATATGTTGTTTTAGGTATTTTCGTCCTAAAGCAATATTTCTACGTAAAAAGAAATCCTTAAAGTTTAATGAATGAAATTGCCCATTAAAACGAGGTATTTTTATGAACAGCAAAACGTAAAGTACGTTTCTACGTAAAATGCGTTTCTCGATTCAAATTTGGATATTCGATAAAATATGGAACTGCTGTCATTCCTAAAATCAATAGTAGGCTATATCGTCGAATTAGCCACAATGATCCATACGAGTGTTTCTGATAAAAGGAATTCCAGCAAGTTAAGACTAATGAGCACAGAAGCAAAGTAGCACTACTAGCCCTGAACATGTCAATGACCTATTAGCACGTTCAATTTTGTAAATCTATTTCAATTAACTCCGGTACTCGTGGGCTGATGACCAAGATGTTAGGCCCCTTCAAACAACAAACATCATATTTCGCATCACTTTTTACTCATTTGAGTTTTGTACTGCTGTTTGGTGGCGTGTCCCTGTGTTCTCAAGTTATAAAAGTTTATAAAGCTAATTATTAATTCTACGTAGCCAGTGTGTTGTTATTACGCTATATCAAGGTCACATGCTTATGTGAAATATATTTGCTCTTAAAAAAAACAGGCATTTACCAAATGTTAAATAATAATTAAATGAGTTTTTCTTCCATATAGACGTCTCATAACGTTTCCGCTATACTATTTGTGTCGTTTAATTTTGTGTGGCTGTTGCTAACCTGATGCAGCCCTTATAAGGCAAACTCACCGACAAGGGCGAGCGGCACCTACCGTGCATGGGACATTGAAAAATTGTGCGTTATTGTAGTGGAGGATAGTGTTGAGTGTGATGTGAGTTGCAAGGATGTTGGGGACATTACGAACACCCACCCCCCGAGCCAGGAGAATCAACCATTTAAGGCTGAAATCTCGGACACGGCCGGGAATCGAACCCGGAGCTATCTGATATGAAGGTGACTACGTTGATCATTTAGCCAATGAGCCGGGCATTGTGTCTTTCTAAGTTTGCATGTGAGTGTGTATTACAAGTGTTAGCATCCTAGACAATATTTTTCCGAGTGTTAACACCCTAATCATATAAATACACACGGTTGTGATTGCAGCTTACACGTCACCTGGGGCTAGACAATGCCAGCACTCAAGCTCGCCGTTCTCTTCGAGCTCGATGATCCGCGCTCCTCGTGGTGAACTGCATTAATTCGGACACACTGACAATCCGCCAGCTCAGAGGGCACGGGGTAGCTAGTAGGCAACGAGCTGGCACGAGCTGAGAGGGTGTGATGCCTGCCTCAAGTTCTGTGAGTTCCTTTCCAGAAATATAACTGTCATTGCTGAAGTTTGTTGTCAACAACCGGGACGCCTTGGGCAGCAATGCAAGAAAACCGACAGTTTTCTCATATTTTTATAGTTATGACAGACTTTTCTTGGTGACTAACTTAGCAAGAAAATTGTCTTCTTTTACAGTGATGTGGCCTCCAGATAAACCTGGTACAGGTCATTCAATTTGACTCCCTATAGGTGGCTTGCGCGTCTGTGAGAATGATGCCCTACCTAACATGAATTCTAATGATCAAGACAGCTCGAACACCAGTTCCCGAGCAGAGGGATCAAACAATGAAAATTAAAATTCTGACCCGTCCGAGAATCGAACCCCGGACCCTTTATACCAAAGGACAGCAGGCTAACCATTGATCTATGGAGCCGGATTTCGCTTATTGTGATCTCATACTAAACAAGTAAACACACTCACAGACAAACAGACGAGCCAACAAATCCCTTTTCACTACAGCACTGGGTGTTGGCTTCTCAATCGACCGCTGCTCAGCCTGTAGGCTTGCAGATTACGAGGTGACGCATGGTCACCATGACAAATCCTTTCGTAAACCTCATACTAATATTTCTAAATTTGAGGATTTTTTAAATAATTATTTATCCTCAAAGTATGGCATACACTTCATTATCTTTAATTTCTTTCTTTATCCGTTTGGCCTCCAAGGCCTCAGCGTGGGATCCCACCTCCACCGCCTCAAGAGCAGTGTCCTGGATCGTGAGACTTTCGGCCTGGGATACAACTGGGATGAAGGACAAGTACTTCGCCCAGATTGCCTCACCCGCTGTGCTGAACAGGGGTCTTGATGGGGGATGGCAAGACTGGAAGTGATAGACAAGGAAGAGGGAAGGAAGCTGACGTGGCCTTCAGTTAGTTACCATCCCAGCATTTGCCTGGTGTGAAAATGGGAAACCGCGGAAAACTATCTTCAGGACTGCCGACAGTAGGGTTCGAACCCACTATCTCCTGGATGCAGACTCACAGCGGCGTACTAACCACACGGCCAACTCGTCCGGTTTTCGCTGAATTAATTCTTACACTACCCACATTTGGCTGAATGATGCTTCAATCAAATTATCTAGAGAGACGCACATTTCACATTATAATAAATACATAATATCTGTTGAAAATGACAAAAATTAAACACAGGTTTTACTGTAAAGCTATTCATGGAAGAGTTACTAAGTAGGTCAGGCATTATTCTTATATTGCAACGTTTGAGACAGAAACAAAATCAATAATATGAAGACATGTTTACACGTTATACCCTATATAAGTCATTACAAAACAGCGTTAGAATAACCACCTACATTCCATTGATACTGACCTGTACATAGGCAAACAGAAGGGTTTATCAACAAAATATATCCTATATCTCGTTAAAATATGGCTTTATTACCCCTAGCTTGAATGGAAAATCAAGCTAGTCTGTGAAACTGAATGTACGTACCAAGTGTAAATGCCTGCTGTCTCAGTTGGCTGGTGTCCGACTCGTTGGCTGAATGGTCAGCGTACTGGCCTGTGGCTCAGAGGGTCCCGGGTTCGATTCCTGGCTGGGTCGGGGATTTTAACCTTCATTGGTTTATTCCAATGACTCGGGGTCTGGGTGTTTGTGCTGTTCCCAACATCCCTGCAACTCACACACTACACATAAAACACTATCCTCCACCACAATAACAAGCATTTACCTACACATGGCAGGTGCCGCCCACCCTCATCGGAGGGTCTGACTTAGAAGGGCTGCACTCGGCTAGAAATAGCCATACGAAATTATTATTATTATTATTGTTATTAGTTGGCTGGTAGTAAACATGCTTTTCGGACTCAGAGTAATCAACATTATAACGTCTATGTAGCACTCATAGATGAATATTATAAGTCGTAAACAACACAAATTATTCCTCGACTACATTTTTTCTGCAAGCCTGTGGATACAAAAATAAGGCTATTTTAGAAGGAATACACTCCAGTTAACTTGTAATTGTTTTCGATTCCTTGGCTAATTGGTCAGCATCAGTTTCTCTTCCAGGGGTCTCTGATTTGATTCTATTGGTTTATCCACGGGCACTTAATTTGAGATTTCAAATACCTAAGCTGGTCTATTGGTACAATAATATTTTCCCTAGTACATTGTCACTCCACTGTACGACATTGTAAAGTGGGGCTTGCAATGATGACTCAACGGAGTACTGTCCAGTGTCATCAGAAGATGAATTGCAATTTACCTGATGTACCCAACTGGGCTGAAACGTTGCATGATTAAAGTCAACCAGCCAGCCGTTATGGCTTCATACAGGATAAATTTTGAACTTATGATGATGGGATTTAAAGATTTCCTTGTAGCGGGCGTTATTTACTTTTATTCCTGATCAAAATACGCAGCTCAACACGGAGTTTTCCTGAAACCCTTCCGGCTACATAACTCTCAGCTCACTCTTCCCTCCCTAAACAATATTTAAACCATTCCTGCGTTTTCACTAAAACGACGTAACGTTAATTTTAAAGTTTGTTGTGCAAATCAAGTATTGGAAACGGTATTTTTATCTTAAGTAGGTTATTAAATGGAATAGATTGTTTATTTTGGTAAGGATTAAGTGATAACCTCAAAATATGGTTACTCATTCCAAAATTGATTGCTTACTCAGAGCTATAACCAAGACGCTCATTCAGGGGAACTTTTTGCATACATGTCATTCTGGACTTTAATACGTAGTAGTTATGTTCAACAATTCTCTTACCCTTGGTGGTTCAAGCGACATAAGCCAAGAAAGCTATCGGATGGCCTGTTTTCTTTTAATTCCTTGACTAAAACAGCTACTGTTCAGCTCCCGATTGTGGGACATTAACGAAAATATGCTTATCGACATATACACAATGCGGCACGAAAACCTGCATAAATATTCATTAGTAGTTCTATAAATTATCCCGCGTAAACAACTACCGGAGATTTCACTTTATAATATGTATTTTTTAAACAAAATAGAATGCATATTTAAATAGTCGTGTTTTTCTGTATTTGGCTGAGGTGAGACACATCCTCGTCAAAACAAGGAGGTAATCACTGATAAAAAGGGGTTTGTTGAAAATGGTACATATTATTGCTGAAGGATCTACTTCCTGGTAATGGGCTGTGGGTCAATTAGTGCATAGTTGAAAATTGTATAGTATATTAGGATGACGTCAAAGTAAATAATAATTTCCATTTTAATGACTTGCATGGCCGGTGGCAGTAATTAATAGTTTAAATGTGTGCTATCGACAGTCATAATATCAAAAAACAGAGGAAAGGGGATATGGGAAGTAGTCAAATTGTTTTAGCAGCCCAACACGCTATGAAACCCGAGAGAGGAATATAGGCCACACGTTTGAATTTAATGTAGGTAAGGTAAGGGTTATTCTGCCCGAAGGCAGGTCCGAACCTCCGGAGAGGTGTTCCTGAGCCGGAGTTTACGTGCGGTAGGGTGGCCAGTTCCTTTCCGCTCCTCCATTCCCTTACCTCCCACCAACAGCGCGTGGCAATCCATCCAACTCCTTGCCACAGCCAATGTTGCTTAACTTCGGAGTTCTCACGGGATCCGGTGTTTCAACACGGCTATGGCCGTTGGGAATTTAATGTAGAGGTACAATAAATAACAGAAGTTCAAAGACTGGGCAATAAATAAATAATATAGGTAATTTAGAATTTACTGTCAGTAGCCTCCGTGGCTCAGACGGCACCGCGTCGGCCTCTCATCTCTGGGTTCCATGGTTCAAATCCCGGTCACTCCATGTGAGATTTGTGTTGGACAAAGCGGAGGCGGGACAGGTTTTCTCCGGGTATATTCATTCCAGCAACACTCTCCACTATCATTTCATTTCATCTGTCAGTCATTAATCATTACCCCAGAAGAGTGCGACAGGCTTCAGCAGCCGGCATAATTCCTATCCTCGCCGAAAGATGGGGGCTTCATTCATTCCATCCCTGACCCGGTCATTGACTGGAAAATAGATAGTATGTTTTCAGAGTTTACTGCTAGAAGTACTTCGAAATCTAAAACTAAAATCATTTCTCTAAAGAAAGTCAATTCAACATAGAAGCTCTCTCACACGTGAGAATCATAAGCATCTTCGTCCAAGAAACACATTTACTGTAATGACAGACCCTATACGAATTTTTATTTTCAATAACCTACATATATATATATAATATATATAAAATGGCATGTCCTGATTGACTGACTGACTGATTCATCATCGCAGAGCCAAAACTACTGAAAATAAATTTTGGGGATATATTTATATTAGAGTGTAGGTGCTTACTAAGGGAGGATTTCTGGATATTCCGTTGCTAAGGGGGTGAAAAGGCGGGTGAATTTATTAAATGACTATATCTATATCTCAAAAGTTTCCAGACGTAAAAAATGGTATTTGGAATCTCTTTTAAAAGTAAGGAAACATGTACTTTTTCGTTTCCGAAAAATCCCATTAGGGGAAATGAAAAAATGTGAAAAGTGTGTTTGAATACCTTTGATGACGATACTTATTATGTCAAAAACTGAAGACATTGCAGACATGAAAGTTGGTACTTGGAATCTCATTTAAAAATAAACACGTATTCCTTTGTTTTTAGAAAATCCACTTAAGGGAGGGGGGGTGTGAACAGGAATGACAAAAGGGGTGAATTTTTACAAAGACTATATCTACAGTATATCTCAAAAACGTAACATGTCACAGACGTAAAAACTGGTATTAGTAATCTCCTCAAAAAATAAACATAGGTAATTTTTTATGAAAATCCACTTACGGGGAACTAAAATAGCAAAGCAAAGCAAAGTCATCACCGTACAGGCCATGAATGCCCTTGAAGGGGTGGAAGGTAAAGGTTTCCACTATCCGTAACATCGGCACTTGCCTTTGCACCCAGGAATTAACCTGGTACTCATTTTTGGTGTAGGCTGAGTGAACCTCAGGGCCATATGCACCTCCGGAAGTGGAAATCCCGTTTCATAAAATTTACGACTTCCTGACGGGGATTCGAACCCACATCCTTCTGGGCGAACCGAGCACGCCTTACCGCCTCGGCCAGGGGTTGGGGGAAGGGCTCATAAAGGGGTTGAATTACTTTTATGGGGATACTTATATCTCAAAAACTGACGATGTTGCAGAAATTGGTATTTGGAATCTCCTTAAAAATAAAGAAAAATGTATTTTCAGCTTGAGAGAAGACTGTTTCTCACATGTACAGTTCTATGTTGCATGGTCACTTTAGCCCTAAAGGGCAATACCACAAACGTGGTTTGCAAAGATTTCCTGGGGTAAATGAAACTGAATTTTTAGGTGAGTTTTTATACTTTGGGGATTTTCAAATAATGTCTTAGTACAGTTCCGAGGAACGATTTTTATCATCATCATCATCATCATCATCATCTGTTTACCCTCCAGGTTCGGTTTTTCCCTCGGACTCAGCGAGGGATCCCACCTCTACCGCCTGAAGGGCAGTGTCCTGGAGCTTCAGACTCTTGGTCGGGGGATACAACTGGGGAGTATGACCAGTACCTCGCCCAGGCGGCCTCACCTGCTATGCTGAACAGGGGCCTTGTGGAGGGATGGGAAGATTGGAAGGGATAGGCAAGGAAGAGGGAAGGAAGCGGCCGTGGCCTTAAGTTAGGTACCATCCCGGCATTCCCCTGGAGGAGAAGTGGGAAACCACGGAAAACAACTTCCAGGATGGCTGAGGTGGGTATCGAACCCACCTCTACTCAGTTGACCTCCCGAGGCTGAGTGGACCCCGTTCCAGCCCTCGTACCACTTTTCAAATTTCGTGGCAGAGCCGGGAATCGAACCCGGGCCTCCGGGGGTGGCAGCTAATCACGCTAACCACTACACCACAGAGGTGGACACGATTTTTATCAAATTATGAAATCCACACAAGCGAAGCTGCAGGTAACTGCTAGTTTTAGTCATATATACACAAACGTTTTGAAATAATATGGCTCTAATTAAGAAAAGAACAAACACTTCAGTAATTAAGGTATTTTAGACAATTTGACCTACTTTTTCTAAATGCCCATATGCAACAATTTTTATTATTTACTTCGTATTTATATAGTCTAGAGAAGTTCGTGGAGTAATTTCTTATAATATAATTTAAACCATCATCATCATCATCTGTTTACCCTCCAGGTTCGGTTTTTCCCTCGGACTTAGCGAGGGCTACCACCTCTACCGCCTCAAGGGCAGTGTCCTGGAGCTTCAGACTCTTGGTCGGGGGATACAACTGGGGAGTATGACCAGTACCTCGCCCAGGCGGCCTCACCTGCTATGCTGAACAGGGGCCTTGTGGAGGGATGGGAAGATTGGAAGGGATAGGCAAGGAAGAGGGAAGGAAGCGGCCGTGGCCTTAAGTTAGGTACCATCCCGGCATTCGCCTGGAGGAGAAGTGGGAAACCACGGAAAACCACTTCCAGGATGGCTGAGGTGGGAATCGAACCCACCTCTACTCAGTTGACCTCCCGAGGCTGAGTGGACCCCGTTCCAGCCCTCGTACCACTTTTCAAATTTCGTGGCAGAGCCGGGAATCGAACCCGGGCCTCCGGGGGTGGCAGCTAATCACGCTAACCACTACACCGCAGAGGCGGACAATTTAAACCATAATTTTGCCAATATTAATATCTTCTTCCAACATACAAATTTGTCCTATTTTAACACAAAATATTTCTGAAAGTTGCAGTTATTATTAAAATTAGTACTTCAGATTATCAGTGAAATTGAGTTCACAAGTCTGAAAAACTTAAAAACAGATTTAAATATATTTTGCGTGAATCATACTGAATTCCATAAAAATTATTTTCATTAACTTGCGTCAATATTAATTTCTGATTCTGAAAGTTAGTTCCTTCCTGTGATTGTTTCTCGATATTCAGACACTGCTATTTACTCCTCCCACTTTTTCAGCCCTTGGACATTCTCCGCCGGTTATAGTTGGAATACTTATATTTAATCGCCTCTTAACAATAAAAGTTTTCAAAACCACCGATTTCATTAAAACATCCCTGTAAGTTCTAAAAAAATGTATGCAAATGAAAATAATATATCATCATCGTTCCAAAATCTATTTTTTTGTTTTTTGGTCCATTCATGGGCCATCTATTAATAGAATCCCCTTAAGAAAAACTATCCAATAAGTCCTTTTGTTTTTTAAATGCTAGTCTGTTTCAGTTACAGTCAACTGTGTGGCTGACTGGATGCGCTGACGATATATATGAAGCTAAAGGAAGCAGTACGTAATACCACTGGAACCGTGAATTCGATTACATGCTGATGATTACACATACACGGTCACATTCCACCAAAAAACCTAAGGAGAGATAATCTCTGCTGAGGAGAAATCTGGGCATTGTCCTCATTATAACTCTACTAGAGCGTGAGCTTTGTGGGTCCAGCTTGAAACGTTCGGCGCTGGTTCGGTCCAGTAGTGTTTGAAAGAGTTGAAATACGCCCGCCTCATGTCGGTAGATTTATCAGCATATAAGAAACTGCTGTGGGAGAAAATTCCGGCACCGCGGCTACTTCGAAAATTAAAAATAGTTAGTGGAAATTGAAACAACCAACATTATTATTTTCACTCCACTAAGACTTAAGCACCCATCACTACTGAAACTTAGACCCAACAGACCACCACGTGTCACTCTAACCGAACTCACCGGTGGATGTTTTGATTTAAACGAATGTTTGAAGGCCGAGTGATCGACAGAGAAAAAGAGAAGCCGTATGGGACACTTGCGGTATCGTACTGAGGAAGTGCGCTGTCGTCTCAAATGACTCAGCACTGGGCAGGCTGCTGAAACTATTTCCGTCATAAGTGTTGACTGTGGCACGAAGGTGGAAACTATTGAAAACATTATCTATATTCTTACCCAGGCAGTTCTGTTCACCTGTTCGATTACGCTTCCAATGCTCTCAAGTGGACTCATAACATGAAAATGGTCACATAAATTTACTTATACAACTTAGCTCCATCTGTGAATCAGTATTCGAGTGTCGGTCTCCGGATCCAAATATCATGGGTTTAAACCCGGAAGACGATTATTAAAAGGCAGAGAAATGTCATACTCTACCGTACCCAGGAGTAATAACCCTCTAGGACGATGCCTCCATTTCCTGATTAAACATCCGACTAACTCATGTTGGGCAGAGAAGTGGGTACATTGTCGAGGGTAACTCTAAATGTCTTAGTTTATCACTTATCTCTAAGTATATGCCAGGAATAATGGAGGTTTATCTCGAATGAGGAACAATGATATGGGGTAAGATGAGTTATTACATAAAAGAACCCCGAATCATACTACAACAAGTAAAAATCCAAATAATGAAACGAGAATGACATTAGCATTGAAATAAAATTGAAATGAATATGGACCATAAGCGTTAATTACGCAAATCAAAAATAAATGACAAAACTAAAAAGTTCCAAACTATAACACTAAAATATTTATGAGTTTCAAAATAACTCCACATTATTGTCCACTGTTCCTGTTCGTATGGAGTAGCACAATTTTAAGTATCACCATAATACGGATTGAAATTCAGGGTAGTTGCCACAATAGTTACCTTTAAACGAGAATTAAGACGCAATGGGACATGATGTGAACTACGAAAAGTACTAGTGGCATTTCCCTACGCTATATTTACAATAATCACAACACAATTAAAATATCTCAAGCATTTACATTGGACCAGGTAGGGGAAAGCTTATATACTACACTGACTCGACATGAAATGCGGTTCACCAAAGGATCTAGTAAGAACTAGATTGACCACAACCACACACTCACCACTCGGGTTGTTCCCCATTAAGCAAGACAACATATCAAGAACAACATGAAATTCCATAAAAACACCATCCTGTACTTTAATAAACACGTGGAAAGCAATGGGCATCATTGCGTTCCTCTGCTGTATTTGCGCACCGGATAGTGCCATATCTGTCACATATTTCCTGCTTGCAGTGGTCTAAAAAGAAATGTTAAAACTCAATACTGCTCTGGGGATTTGATCCCTGTTTCGACAAGATTGTATTACGGAAATATCATCTCACATCGCACTGTCTATATAACCACGGCTGATAAGCTAACTTTTAGGGCGAGCTCGTATCTCAACAACTGCTCAGAGATTCACATACACAATCGTACATCTTGCCAGCATGCTACTATAATTCAACACACACATCATATTCACTGGCCTGACATTAATTTCACGTCAATTCTGCTTCTCAACAATATTTCAGAATACAATCACAGGCCTATTCTCGCTGAAAAGAATTCTTATAACATCATCAGGCATGCAATCTGTCTGCATAATTAACTTCATATTTCAGCATGCACTATATTATCTTATAATCTCATCAGCTTTTCTCATCATAAATCAGGGTTCGATTCCCTTTCAAATCATTGTACAAAACAGTTTCTAACCCACATTAGAAGAATCTGTTCTAGTCAACGGTGCATATACAGTTCCACACGCGTCACAGCTCCTGAAATACACCCGTCATGCATTCTAGTTGTCACTAATATTTCTAAACGGAAAAATAAAATTTAGTCTCGACACCGCGAGTAACTCGGAAAGTGGATGATTTTGGCAATCTAATCCTTCTATTTCTATCATATAAAACATAGGAATAACCTTAAGCTAGGTAACATACATAATTTACACCAATAAAAGCAAAATAAATCCTAACATCTCCCTCAATATCCCATTTAACTAATCATAAAGTAAAAGAAGTATAGAGAAATCATGCGATCCCCTCCTATCCATATTTACAGCATCACAAACGTAAAATAAGCACATGCCGTCAGGCAAAAAATACATTAAAGAAAATCCCTACACTAAGCCTCACTACTATTAATCGTAATTCATAAAACATGCCATTTAATAAATACATGCGTCTTATCTTGGCAACTCCCTGGACATTGGTAGCAGTTCACATCCCCGCTACGGTTGTGGTCTACTCCATCTTCAACATGTTTTCAACACATGGAAACAACCTTCTTTCTTCTAAAGGCGGTGCCATCTTCTTGAGGTTAGTTCCTGTACACTGCAACACACAAGATTCTGGTGAATACCTCTTCACTGCTCTCCGTGCACGTGCCGAATAAACCTTTCGTCAGCTGTAATTTATGCCAACGTTAATACAACAGCACAAAACACACGTAATATTCATCATCATCATCATCTGTTTACCCTCCAGGTTCGGGTTTTCCCTCGGACTTAGCGAGGGATCCCACCTCTACCGCCTCAAGGGCAGTGTCCTGGAGCTTCAGACTCTTGGTCGTGGGATACAACTGGGGAGTATGACCAGTACCTCGCCCAGGCGGCCTCACCTGCTATGCTGAACAGGGGCCTTGTGGAGGGATGGGAAGATTGGAAGGGATAGGCAAGGAAGAGGGAAGGAAGCGGCCGTGGCCTTAAGTTAGGTACCATCCCGGCATTCGCCTGGAGGAGAAGTGGGAAACCACGGAAAACCACTTCCAGGATGGCTGAGGTGGGAATCGAACCCACCTCTACTCAGTTGACCTCCCGAGGCTGAGTGGACCCCGTTCCAGCCCTCGTACCACTTTTCAAATTTCGTGGCAGAGCCGGGAATCGAACCCGGGCCTCCGGGGGTGGCAGCTAATCACACTAACCACTACACCACAGAGGCGGACTCACGTAATATTCACTATACAAAAATGTTTAGGGTTTAAATACAGTCAGTTAGAGCGGCTCGCGGTTCGATAAGGAAAGTCCTTCGCGATACACGACCGACCCGAAAGTACAATGAGGATGAGCGTCTCTCACTGATTCACCAGTCTGCGGCTAACATTACCGTCTGTTACTTTAGGATACGAATTTGCGACATAGCGTAATTGGAAATGTATCACTGCACTCCCTTTACGTAGCACTCTTCACAAATAAATGCACCGTTTTTGGGTCAGTACGATCTTACACTGTTAGATTTCTGCCCACGTGGCAGCATTCGCGCACAGATAAAAGAGAGGTATGTAACGATGTTACTTCACGGCAACATACACAATAAGAAGAACGCTCCCGATGAGTGGGGCGCTTAAGTAACATAGCCAACGCCGTTGTAGCTAGGGGATTCCCAGTATGTTCAACTATTCAACCAGAGTCCTTGTCATCCACCATGACTTTGTAACTTGTTAAAATTAATACCAAGTACACTCCTGTTGATTTAATAACGACTCAGATAATTGCTATAAAGTATTTCTCATTATTTCTTGCTCTCAGACCTGTAGAAAACCATCAACTAACAGAACTGACTTCTCTTCATCGATGTACTCTTCACACAGATATCCATGTTGGTCAAAATGGGATTTTAATTCTGCGCGGTCCAGAATTTATATTAGCCACCCCTCGCTTCCTAATTGGTTCAACACTCCTCGTGGCCAACGAATTCTACACGTGCCGAGATGTGCTAACTCCTGGTAAAGCTGAACATTTCCCAAGGTTGCAAGCATGCTTCACGCAACATACAGCGACATTACGTCTCCATGGACTTCCAGTCTCAACTGTTCTTTAATCTGCTACTTTTCCAACGCCTGACTGAAATCCACTTTTATGTAATTTTGTAACATGGCAAACATATTACTTGATCTCTGATATGGGCCGTCAGGGTACGGCTCAGTACGAAGTTGGTAGATGGAGCAGAAAGACTTCAGCGACACATTTACTATTTACCGACAAAATTCAAAACTGATTCATAGATCGCTGAACTGAGATATAGTTTGTTCTGCTATCCAGCAGACCCATGCAGAACATAGAAATAGACGTGCAGGCAGCCTGAACGCCGCAGTGCTCATATGGAATGATAGAATCTCTCTCATCTACCTATATATAAAATGCTTAATTATGTCTGTCATTCACAGGGATATTGAGAAAAGGAGAAGGTTTCAACAGCTGACATTAGTACCAGATATAGGTTTGATTGCTTTCATTACAAGAAATATACCCTTACAATGATCGTCTCACTACCACTTTTTAAAGGAAAATATGTTTCCAACAGCAAAGTTATTGACGCTATTGGCCGCTTGATTTGTTTCTTAGAAGGCCTAACGTATTTGTTTAATAATTTGTTTTCTGCGGGGTTTAAATAACATTTTATGAAATCAATCATCGAACTGACCGCTATTTGATCTTGCGATATCTTCTGAGGGAGAAAAATAATATGATCTAAAAAAATATTTCTTTCTTAAGAAGCAACACCTAGTTCAGATTTGTGAAGTGGAAGCAATTTATCCTGCTACTATTTTGTTAGTTTATAATGATGTACAACTCTGAGAGAACTCATACTGAAGTACTTTTAGATAAATTTACTTCTGGTAAGAGATAACGTATGCTTTGAGGAATGAGGGGGCAAAGTAATATTTGATGAAAATTAGGACATTTACATGATACGATCACCTTAACAGCAGAAATTGGTGCCAGTTATAGATTTCTATGCTTTCACTGCAAGAAATATACAATGATGCTCTCACGACCACGACGTTTTTACATTTTTAAAGAAAAATATGTTTTCATGTTATTGTCTCATCGCCATGACGACTACTACTCAACACGTTTTCATTCCTCCCTTGAAGGCGGAGACGGGCCTCATAGACGGTATCGTCGTCTCTCAGGCTGGGAGATTTTTTACGGAGAAGGAGATGCACGGAGAAGGTGAGGGTTTTGGCGGCCATGGCCTGTACTAGGAACTGTCCAGGCATTCGCCTTAGTGCTGAGAATCGAAAGCAACGGTAAACCATTCTTAGGACAGCCGACTGTTGGGACCAGCCGTTATGTCTAGCCCTGTCCCATCTCCCGAATGCAGGGGCGTAGAGCCACGGTAGAGCCGTGGTCACCCCTCCTCTGCTCGGTTGGCAGGTCGGTGTGCAGAGCTGTTGGGCCACGGTCCAGTCTTGGCCACTTGTGGGCCAAAGACCCACTGTGCATTCACTGACCGCCATGATGACGTTGGTACACAGCTATATCTATCCCAATGTTGTCGAACTGAGTCAGACATCTTTCCATATACACATTGAGAAACAATGCAAGGATGGCAAACATTCTTGCACTGTTTAGTGAAAAATACTTTCTTTCATTGAACTGAATATTTTTTTTCCCCATTCTAGTGTATGAAAACAGAGAGATATAAGCAGACACTAAAGCACATTATCTGGTAACCGTGAGCGTTAAAGCATGAAGTTACTGTCCTAGACGTTCCTCCCGCGGTTCCAGTCTCATTCGTGGGGAATATTTTTACCATCAGAATGATGACTGGCAGGGTAACCGAGGTGGTTTCTACAATTTCTAATCATTAGATTGCGTGCCCAAAGCCTGGATTAAATTCCTAACTTTTACGCAGTGCTCATATGGACTGGGGCCATATGACGTTGTTCATGTTGATTCGTCCATCGGATGGAGACGTAACTACTTCAGTAGACTCCTTGGTGCCTATCCCTTCCTACTATAATATATCACGGCATTCATTTCAATTCTCGATCATCAAAGGCTGTATGAATTTTGGGTGTTAAATCAATTTGTTTTTAAATGCAACGCACTAAAACTCCACAGGGAAGACGAATAGAGTAAACAAACGTAAAACTGGCAAAGATAAAATGTACAGTAACAAAGACAAAAAATTGAAGCTAAAACGATGCGTTTGGATAAAGATGAGTTGAGTGCTGTAGTGGTTAGTGTGATTAACTACCAAACCCAGAGGCCGGGGTTCGATTCCCAGCTCTCCCACGAAATTTGAAAAAAGGTATGATGGCTGGAACGGGGCCACTCAGCCGCGGGAGGTTAGCTGAGTAGATGCGGTTTCGATTCCCACCTCAGCCGTCCTCGAAGCGGTTTTTCGTGGTTTCCCACTTCTCCTCCAGGCAAATGCCGGAATGGTACCTCACTTAAGGCCACGGCCACTTCCTTCCCTCTTCCTTGTCTATCCCTTCCAATATTCCCATTCCCCCACAATGCCCCTGTTCAGCATAGCAGGTGAGGCCACCTGGGTGGGCACTGGTCCTCCACCCCAGTTGTTTACTCTTTCGAAAGTCTCTACCTCCAGGACACTGCCCTTGAGGCGGTAGAGGTGTGATTCCTCGCTGAGTTCGAGGGAATAACCAACCCTGGAGGGTAAACATATTAAGATAGAAAGAAGGGTAAGTTGCAGGAAAGATAGAGATATGACTCTAAATTCGCAGGGATCTATGGGTAACATATGAATGTCAGAAGACGCAGAGTAAATGAGACTGAATGAGTAAATCATATGAGATGAGGCACCATGGCTACCCTTCACGCACTTTCAACATTAGGCCAGCTGCTTACAATGAACAACAAATCGCTTTTTGCTAGAAATGTTATCTTGCTTGTACCGGCTTCAGACAGCGTCTGGCAGTAATTCCTCACGATTACAGAACAGGTGTTATCTGATCAAGTTTTAAAAATATTCTACTCTATTGACCAGAATGAATGATTACCTTCAGTGAATTGCTTCTAAAACTCGAAAACGGTGAACTCGGTCAAATGGCGTTAGTGAGATTCTTCAAAACACTATTTCACAAAATATTGTACTATATCCACTTGGTTCTTCTATTTGTCCAAGTAAGAGTTCAACTTTTCAAAGTAGCAATTTGTTTTTTCCTTGTTATGAATTTATTTATCTTCCATTCGAAACTTTTTAATAAACATATATTTGAACCTTGTCTCTTTCTTTCTTTTGCCGTAGTAAGGTTGGTTTAGTTGGGTGTATAAATTGCATAGGGCAGAAGGAATCCAACTTCGAACAGTTTATTGTTTGCTCCGATCTACTATTTATCGGACCCGAATACTTTTCCACTATGAGTAAGTCACCACCATAAACATTAAAGTTGAGATATATTTTCCCACTTCAGTGTTTTTTTACAGTTGATCCATTACTACAAATATAAATACCACCTTCAGAAAATTTAAATAATAGTGATAATGGTCGGAGCTTGCGGTGCCGTATCTCGTCACCTTGTCACCACATGGTAGCGCTTCCATTTTCCAATGAAGCATATCCCCGAAATTGCGACTCTCGTCCTCTGAGGCTCCATCAAGCACTTGAGACACTACCTCTATAGCTACAGTTTTGAAAAGCCGCACTAATTATACTGTTCCTTTATAATTTAGAGTTTCCTTCAATTAATATAACTGTACGGAAAATTTGATATGTTTTACCTTATACTTAGTGGCAGCTTGTAAATACAGGAGATTGCTCCTAAATAAATGAAATGTATAGCATTCTCAAGAGTACACAGATCTATAGACGTCAACGTACAACTCCGAGCTACAACTGCACTCAATATGATTTGTAATGAAATACTACAACACCTGTTTGCATTCCATTCGAATGCGGCATGAAACCCGGAAAGTGTAATTTCTATTCATAAGATATATTAATAGTCTATTTCGAATTTCCAGTTACTTTACAGATAGTAACCTCGACTGTCGAAGACAGGCTTACGTAGTAGTCATTTTATAAATGACAACAAATGGATACCAACATAAATGTCAATAAGAAGACAGCTAAATTCAGAATAGACCCATTTATTAGCTTTCAAACGTGATAACATTTTTTTCCTACATTTATCCATAGCATTTTAGAAGATAAAGGAGTTAATTTTGCATTTGCAGCACTTTTAGTTCTAAATCTTCTAAATTAATGTGACCATGAATATTTTGGAATGGATTTTAATGGGTTGACCGCTGCGAGTATTTCAAATGTTCGGGCGTGTAATTTTTGGTACATTCTATTTTAATTGAGTTGTTTCTTTATCAAGTATAATAGTGTTATCATATGCTTTCTTCTTCAGGTAATTTATAAATTAATTACTCAAAGTTAGTGTCGGTAGACTTAAGAGCCTAACAGTGTAACTGTTCCCTCTGGTCAACAAAAACACTTGGGGAGATGAAAGTTATTATCTTGGGACACATAAATATTAAATAAACTATTTGTGGCTTGCCCGCAAATTGCCACGCAAATAGAAACAATTAGCATTCCATGGTTCCCCATTTCTCTATGTAATGTTTGGGCGCCATGGTTACAGTTTTAAATAAAACTGTAAACCAAAATTTATATTTACTAGCATAGAGACTTATACTTAAATCACAGGGGTAGGATTTTAAATAATTAACCATTAAGTATCGCTTCAGAAAGAAAATTAACGCAATATTAAATACAAATGAATTTATTATACAAAAAAATGAGATGAATCGGAAACGTTTCCTTAAAGCGTGGAGGGATTTAGAATTTACTGAATTTACTATTGCTTGCTTTATCTAATTGAAGCTCACCAATTACAGCTTTCGTTGACGTCATCTGGTTTCCGTGGTTACTCGTTCTCTTCTTCTCGATGTAGACTCTGTAGACTACGTAGTAGTCATTTTATAAATGACAACAAATGGATACCAATATAAATATCAATAAGAAGACAGCTAAATTCAGAATAGACCCATTTATTAGCTTTTAAACGTGATAACATTTTTTTCCTACATTTATCCATAGCATTTTAGAAGATAAAGGATATGGTACGGGCTATCTGGACTAACACTCCCTACATGCCTAGTCTTTAAAATAGACATTGGCCCTATACTTGTAATAACTGATCAGCGTTGATCGTAAGAGGAGAAAATTCAGAGATATGAATTTATCCATATTAGTAGAAATCTCAATCCAACTGAGCTATACTATTTATACGGTACAGACTTGTACCAAAATTCCGCAGACTTGAACTAAACATAGTTCTTCGTCCACAATATTTACTGAATATCACACAAGCCGTAAACTTGTTTCGTCTCTCGTAGATCCGATAACATTACCGCACCTAAGTACTGTATCGAAGCGATAATACATTGTACAAAAATAACTATGTCGCGGAGCGACCACACACTGTTTCAAATATCAAATCACGTCGTTCAAAGTAGATGTTCACAGTAGAAGTACTAGTGATGGAGTTTCCCTAAGTATCTCGCTGTAAGGTTGGAAGGTTGTAAGGTCGTAAGGTTGTTAGGTCCCAAGGCTCCGTTCTCGTGTTGAGAATCAGTATATAACCGGACTCACCCCCACTCTTGGTAACAGTTCAATCTCAAAACTCATATACAACGAATTATCTGATTCGATAGATCGAAGCATCAACTCCCCTTCTCTCCTTCCTCGACAAGTCCAGAAGGCGTGACGATGATATAGCTGACCAGCTTTGCAAGCCTCGCCCACGGGTCGCTGTTTACTAGCCTTGGTCATAAAATAAACCCATGACTAACGCAAAATCCCAAGCTTCAAGAATAACCCTCCGTATACACAAACATGAGATGAAATGAAAACAACTATGTCTCAACATATTGACCGTATTTACAACATAATGAATTCTTATCCTACATAATATAATAATGTAAATACTAAAACGATGTTATCATATATACAATATGATTCCATAAAACCTTGAATACAAATGATTGACGTTGAATAAATATGTTATTAAAAATAATCGCCGATGGCGGATAAACTTGATATCAAATGATATCGCGTAAAATGATATTATATAAAATTAGTAAGGCTGGAGAAGCCTGGACGGTTACAACAGTTATAAATTAACTGATTCAAAACTGAAGAAATATGGTTTCAGATATTACAAAAAACAGGCTTGTAATCTTTCTTTTCAGAAGTTCCATATTCTTTAATATGTATTTGAGCGTGGACGCCTTTATCAAAATATACGGATGATATGTACAAGCACGGTAGTCGAATTTTAGGTAGTTTAATATTTCCAATGTGCAACACTCTCTCGTTATATTGCTGTGGTTTAAGATTATCATCAGAGACTGTTCTTTGTCAACAGATACCTTACTTAATTTATTTGGTGAAATTTTGGTTCTTGAAAATATCAGTTCGCAAACCTCAGTCACTGCATTCCACCGACGGGGTAATGTAAATGTGTTAACATGTTGATCCTCCTACCTTCTCTTAAATCTTGCCATATGCTGTAGATGAATTGGTTTTGCATCATTAATTACTTTCGAAATGCTTTGCGCTCGTTTATAATTTCAGTTCCCAAAAAGGAATAGGATAGCAGTTTCCATACCGGGTGATTTGTCTGCGCTGTTCTGGTCACGGAGGTACGAGCTTTTATTCGGGAGGTGTTGGGTTCGAATTGACATTGTAACATCATTCCTGAAGATGGTTTTCAGTGGTCTCACACATCCACACAAGGCAAATGCTGGGGGTGTACCTTAACATAACGGCTCCAACCTTCCAAATACTGGCCTTTTCCCATCCTTTCGTTACCGAACACCTGCTTGGCAGTGCGACTTTAAGTCAACATAAAAAATGTTTCATCTTGGTCACAGTCACTCTCTTCCCAACGTAAGCATAAATTAAAGGATGAATTCAAATATAGAGTACGTAATAACTATCACAATAACCTATGTCTCCGTAACAATACCATCATTAAACAATTTATCTGGTACGTTTTCCATTCGCACTAAGCAAATTCGATGGTTAACCCTAACTGTAAATTCAGAAGGTCTTGAATATTCTGATCTGCACGAAATTTCTCTTACATGAAAAACAGCAAACGCTGTTGATATAATGGATTCTGAGTGTCCTGCTCAATATGTAATTTAGTTCGATGAATCTTTGTAGTTATTTTAGGACATAACATTCCAATTACCTAACTTCAGCCTCAGATGTCAAGTGTCATTGGAAATAATTTTAGAATTATGAAATAATGTGGGAGAAGGAATGTTGAGTTCAACATTATTCCAATCTCGCTATGGATGCGTGAATATTTTATATTTCAATCCTACCCTTTCTACCTTCATTGTCTTATCATGATTCATGGATTCAATAATCCATTAATGATGTATGCAACAACGAGTACGTACTAAGGGAAAAAAGAATTAATTTAATCATCATGTCGGCACTATGACATCAGTGTAATCAGCTACAAATGGTGCTTTCTGAACCACCCAGAATATCATAACCATGCTAATTAATATTATGTCAATATATAATGATAGGGCAGCGATATAATGAAATTAAACTACTGTTATCACTGACTACTCGCATAATTTCACTAAACACATTTAATTACACAGGTATCATATACACAGTAATCCACAATTGATCTGTTGAACGGTATCTGTACCAAACTCGACTCGTTCCGCCTCGTACACAAGTCATAACAGCCAGCATGATAACAACAATGATCTGAACAGTATCGCTGTTTATAAACAGGGTGTCCCGCTTGAATGTATAATAAAATATAAAATTAATGTCTTGAGTAGTAATAGAGATAATATTTGGTGGTTTTGTTCTACAACTATAGAAAGACAAATTTTTTACATATCTGATACACCTAGATATGGGTGCCATTAATAGCACGACAGACGCCGAAACTGTATTCCACCTCTCTCCGTTTTGTTATATTGCAGATGTGGCGTTTGCGATAGCTGCTCGAATGATGCATTTAAATATCAAAACTGTATTTAACGTGTGAATTTTTAATTAAGTGACCATTCCAATATACAGATGCCCTGCGAGATAGTGTCATGTCTGTTCCTTTTCTTTGAAGGCTGAGCAGGTCAGGTGGCTGCAAAAAACAGCACGCTAGCTGTCCGTTAGGCTTGTACATCGACGTGCTCGGCCTGAGCATCCACTGCGACCAACATGTAAGTGACGAAGATTCCGGCGTGCATAAAAATCAGAAAATGGCACAGACACCTTCGGATAACTGGCAGATCGCTTTCGATATCGGGCATAGCATTAACCATGCCTATGTGGAGATTAGTGCAATACAGTTTAGGCGTCTGTCGCACCACTAATGATGCACATATCAAGGTGCGTTATGTATGAAAAAAAATAATTTTATCTACTTGTAGACCCAAACCACCAAAAATTAATTCTACAAGTATTACATCTCACGATTATAATTTTAATGTTATTATACATTCAAGCCGTATTCTGTATAATCCTGGCCAAAGTTCCATGTGATCCTGACGTTGTCACAAGATCTTACTACCACAAGATATCCAGAAAGTTCTAGAATGAATATACAAACGTCCATGACTAATTATTATTCCAGTGTTCACTTGAATCAGCAAAACCCATATCAATCTGAATTTGCCACAACGTCATACAACTACAATATCCAGAGGTTCAAGACATGATATACAGACGTCTTTGGTAATTTATTGTTCCAAAATTCTACTGAATTAACACAAGCAAACATAGAAGTTTCCTTAACATTCTATAAACTCATATGAATTGTTTACAAACAGTATTATATACTGAACCCATGACCTTTGAGTCATAAGGGGTCAGAGTCCTAAATTCATTACATGAGTCACCATTTAATTCCAGCGCACAAGGTCACAAGGAGACATAGTTACATTTTTATTTCTGACCAGAGACGGCACGTGGAAAGCAGGTGCGATATTCTCATTCCCACGCAACAGAAATTACGTCACCCAAATGTGTAAAATGTGCAGGGATACAAACTAATCTGGCGCGGAACTATTTTATCTGAAATTCCGTCTTAAGGGGAACTGGCGACGAAACCGCCGTGGTACACATCAGGAGGTCGTAAGTGAAACAATTTGGTTGATAATGTTAAAGACTTTAGGCCGCTAAGTGACCCAATAAGTAAATTAACCGAAATGAAGCGCCTGTCTGTTCAAACTCCGATACATCGAAGAAAATATGGTGTCTAGCTTATGGGTTAATTTAAAAACTCAAATTTCTTAAGAGAAACCCTTAATGCTTATCATCAGCAACGCTACTAAGCTAAACAATTATGTGTTATTTCATTATCAGCCATAATTACATTTTCTGTGAGGAAAAACTGTGTCAGTACACTTTTGGCGGTAAATGTAAATGGCATGGGAGTGGGAGAAAAATGTATAAAACCAAGCCGCGCCTTTTGCGACCGCCCATTTTGTCCACTGAATTTGAGGCGACTCCACGCATTTCAGAATAGCATTGTAAACCAGCGTTGGGAAGACTAAGTCCCAAAAGGGAAGATAGGTTTAGCCAAAGGTGGCTGGAACATCGTCTCCAAGTCTCGTCTCCAAGTCCATCGTCTCGACGGTATTCCATATGTGAAATCAATATTCATATTCAGGTTCAGGCAACAGATTGTCATTCTAATATCGAAAACCTGCACTTGAATTAGCAAATATCATTGTTGTATTATAAAATATTGGTGTGCGGATTGGTCGTTCGACAAACTGTTCGGTCCGTGCAGGGAAGTAACGTGTGAACGGCATTTATATTTTTATATGTCAATATTTTCAGATAAATGGTGTAAAATAATCAGTATAAAACATTACACCCAGGATAGGAATGCTGATGAAAGTAAAAGTATATTTTGTAAAGCCACTAATTGTTGGGATGGCTAGATAAAAGATTGAGAGGGGCTGGTGGCCCTGTAACGATGCAAGGACACGCACGACTTCCAGGTATGTAAGCTACATTTCGTCAAGTGCGTTTGTTTATTTCATTATGTGACAATTTTATTTGTGTCTCTGTGACGTAATTTGTTCACCATTTTATATCGTGGAAATGTCAGAAGTACGAGACGAAAAGTCATTTTATATTTCTTGGATAATCGGTAGAGCCGCGAAACTAGCGTATGAAATGTTGTACAATAGTAGATTTGATGGTTGTAAAAACGAACGTAGTGCGTAGAGCGGGAAATCATTTCCGCACGTTTATTACTATATGTGTTGCTTGCCCATGTTAAGATATTAATTTATCATGAGATTTTGTTCAGCGTAAAGTTGCAATTTTGTGTAGTATGATGGAACACCAGCTGTTGCGGAGCGTGCTTCGTAGTGTGGTCGGAGCCGTAGAATTTGTCAAGGAATGTACGAGGCGAAACTGGCGTGTGATTTGTGGAAGGGAAGTGTTACTCCAAATGTCCATTAAAATATATTTAGGATTGGTGAGGAGGAAGTAGCGGTAAGATTTTGTAAGTCAAGTTGTGAGATTGGGTTTGATTTTTTTTGGTCAGACTCAGATATACAAGGAGAGATAGTTTGTAACAGATTGTTTTATGTAACAGCATAATGGATTTCGTAAGAGAGATATTCCGTATTATTGTCATGTAGAGAATTTGAGATAGCAAGTCTTGCAGAGTTAGGAGGAAATGTAGCTCACGTGGTTGAAATCATGTAGTGTTAAAGTGATATTTGTTGCCGGGATTGTTCATTGTACGAAACCGAAAGATGTATTTGTCTAATTTAATGGTTTGGGAATAGGGCCATTCCGTAGTTAGGATCCCACGTGAAACCGTAGGACGTGGTGGCTAGCAATATTTCAAGTGACGTTTGAAATAAAATCTTTTCGCATATTCTGTATTGGCTAAGTATTGTATTTCACGCGAGTTGCAAACGAGGCGAGATTTCAATTTGATACACTTAGAAAAGATCACGTGTTTGCTTTCATAGAGGTCACGAGAAGGGTCTTCCTTCCAGGTAGACTACCTGTTTCGGCGAGCGAGCCAGCTCATTTGTCAGAAAGGAATTGTAACTGAGATTTTGTCATTTGTAACAAATGTTTGAAAATATATTTCACTACCTAAGAAGAGAATCGTTTGGTAGAGGAATTTAGATTCATTATAGGTGCGATGGGAATGATACGATGATGTGTTATATTGTAAATAACCATTTTCAGGGGTATAACAAATTGAGATTCTATAGTAATATTACTTCGTGTTGTTGAAGATTGTCCAAGGTCTTGCGATTATTTTATTTGAATGTCACGATAGCTTGTAAATCCATAGAGTTCGTGATATATGAGGTGGTGTTGTTGTTGGTTTCCAAGGCACAAGTGTAGGTTCGTGTGGTATGAGTTCATCCCTGTGGAGCACATGGTGAGTCAGTAGTCCATCCACACTAGAGTATGGGTGAGGTGAATTACGACACTTGAGTCTCATCAGTATGAAATCTTATCGGAAGGAGGTAGGAGAATTAGTCCGAGGGATAACTGTAGACGGTATAAGAGTTTAACATGGGTTGTTTGGTTTCGCGTTTCGTGTAATGTATGTAAATTATAGGACTTAAGGTTAGGATTATCCAAGCTAGTGTCTTAATATATACTAGCGAATGTACCCGTGCTTCGCTACGGTATTCTACATTGTATTCGAATATCGAAGTAAATAGTGTACATGCAGTAAATAAGATAGTTTTAAATTTGCATGTCTCTTAGCGTTATCCGGGAAAGAGCATGGGGAGGTCCCCGTACGTTGTTTCCAATGTAAAGTGTTTGTTATGGATTTGTGATATAACGGCATGCTCACTTGCCTACTGCCATTCACAATCGAGTTGGGAAGTTTACATTATAATTGCAGGCCCCATTGCCTACTACGCGGACAGAATCGATTTGGGGAGTTTTCGTTAAAATGGCAGCCCCCTTTCCTACTTCCAGACAGATTACAGTTGAGGAGTTTTTATTATAATGGCAGGCAATTACTCTACTATCACTCGAAATTGAGTTGTGCAGTTATCATTATAATGCCAGGCCCATTTTCCTACTTCCAGCCAACTTACTGCCAGTCACACCAAGTTGGTGAGTGTCCATCAAAATAGCAGGCCACTATGCCTAATGCCAGTCACATTTTAGATGAGGACATTTCTTTATAATGGGGGGCAACCTTGCCTACTGCCAAACACAATCGGGTAGGGGAGTTTTAAACAAAACTGCATGCTCACTTGCCTTCTGCAAGTCAAATCGAGAAGTGAACTATTCATTACAGTTGTAGGCCTTCCTTACCAATGACAGTTACACAGGAGTTGGAGAAGGAACCCTTTCATAATGCCAGTCAAAGTCGGTGTGGGAAGTACTGATTACAATAGCAGACCCACCCTTTCTCGATCGCTACAAATCGACATCAGTGAATATATATAGATCGACATACGAAAGTATATGCGTGTTTACAATATTGAAGAACTTCATTTACAGATTAACTGCTACTAAACGTACGTCATATCGACAAAGGATTATACCATAAGACACGCCGGATTTAGTGGCCTAAATGGCTGGTCCTATGATATGTCATCTATTCTTGGGTCATATTGAGTTAGAAATGTGAAACAGGGTAACGTTTTTGTAAGATTATCTCACATTGCATTACTTTTCGGATAATTATGTGACAGCTACATACATAGCATTTGGCTCATATATGGCTACTGGGTGAGCCAATTTTCGTGAAGAGTTTGATGATTCTGTATTTCATATAAGTAATCGAAAGTATGAATTATGCATGTGAAATTTCCAAATTGACTTAACATCGATTAATAGAGAAAAATCAAACGTAAAAGGGATACAGATACGGCAAAAAGTCATAAGACCAAGGTTGTAGATCATTCCAAATTGAACGGAGATTGTGCAATCTGTTATGTGATAGGAATTTCCGAAGGTCTGCACGATCATTAAAACTGCCTGCATATTTCGATATTCTTCGGGGATAAAAAGTGAAAAATTTAATGATCTTGGATGTTTTCCGTTCGTTACAGGCTAAAACGTACACTTTTGTCAAATTTCAATTATCTTGTTTTTCTTCTGGCAGATTATGCCGCAATCTGGATTTTGGGTGAGGCGGGGAAAAATTAGGACTTTCAGGAAACTAAACCAAAAATTATGCAGATGGTCATTAGTACCCCTTAAACGGAAAGCTGTACGAAAATTTCGCCAAAATAGTCAGTGTAGAGGCACACAGTCGTTACGATTTCATTTATATAGATAAGGAATCTGCTCCATGTAAAACACCTTTTGGGCTATGTCCGCTGGACGTAACCTGCAAAACTGACCATTCATGATATCTCCCTTATTAATCCTCCTGACGAAAAAATGCACATGAAAAAAAGGTTTAGAGGTGGAATCCCATCACGTTTGGTCGATTTCCAGTCAGGTTGGTCTTGTTCTGTATATATTGTGGAAGAGCAAAATCACCCTTTCGGTTCCCTATAAACCGCCAGTCCATTCCGGAACATGAAATGTTATTTACGTTTAAAACCTACCTTTGGACAGGCGGATGATAAATATAAATTTTGGTTCGAATGTCTTCAGTAGTTTTAAAGTTGTAAGGAATACGCTTTACATGCACCCGCTCGTGAGTTAAGTCCGATGGGATTTGTACAGAAAAACGGTCCGTTAATGATATCTCCCTTATTAATCCTCGTATCGAAATGATGCACATGAGAAAAAAGGTTTAGAAATTAATATCTACCAAGGCAGGTAGATTTAAATTTACGTTGTTTGTGTATATTTTGTGGAAGTGCGAAATCACTGTTTCGGTTTCGTATAAACCCCCAGTCAGTTCAGGGATTTAGAAACAATATTTGCCCTAAAACCTATCAAGGACAGGTGTATTCTAAATATGAGTCTTGGTGGAAATACATCCAGTAGTTTGTAGCACTCGCGTACATACGGCGTAATTAAGGAAAAAAGTAATACAGTTAGGAAAGTTGAAAGTAATAGAAAATGGATTATAACTGAGGACAGCCGGATAGCGACAAATATGTAAATGCCAAGTTAATGTATTGGAAAATCAAATGCCCCTCAATAAATTATGCTAGTGTGAGTTATGGATACAATAAAGCGGTAACAGAGGAGAAATTTAGGTCCAGTGATTCCTAGGTAAACAAATAATAAGAAGATGACTAATGGTGTTATTACTTAATCTATTCGAGGGCGGTTATAACATCCAACGATATTCCGCCAATATCCCGCAGATAGGCCGACTGACGCCTCTCTTGCCTTCTACCCAAGGAACAACCACGAATTTAAAAGCATGATGAGGAAAATGGCAATACGTTACTTCCCTGCTGGCATGCAGTCAGAGACGTTGCCATGGTAATCTGTAGGTTCGTTGTCGGTCTGTCGGTCACTCAATGCAGAGCATGATACCAGCGGAAAATTGTAAATTTCTCCGTCATGTGAAGGGTAAGGTAAATTATGAACATAACAAAAGTTGTTTATAATGAAGAGGCGTTTCACATACGGTAAACTAAGTTTAGAGAAAATCAATAGTATAAGAGAAAATGGACCCCCGTCTATTCAAAAATTTTAAATTAATATGAATATCGAAACCTTTCCCGGGATGAGTATACTCTAAATATGAAGTTTGGTTGTGATCTATCCAGCCGTTTCGACGTGATGGTGGTAAAACCATTCTGGTTTTCGTATAAACCCCCCGTGTATTCAAAGATTTTAAAATGATATGCATATCGAAACCTTCCCCGGGATGAGTATACTCTAAATATGATGTTTGGTTGAGATCTATCCAGCCGTTTCGACGTGATGGTGGAAAAACCATTCTGGTTTTCCTATAAACCCCCATCTGT